>NC_057797.1:113468325-113606685 GCF_018294505.1 Triticum aestivum | reverse complement strand
CGAGGCCCCGCCGGCCGCCGCCGCCACCTCCGCCGCCAGATCCGGCCGGGAGTGGCCGGATCCACCTCCCCGGCGGTCTCCTCCTTCCTCCGGTCGCCGCGGCCCCTTCTCTGGCGAGCCCCGCCGTCGTTCCTCGGCTTCCGCGCTGCCGTGCTACAGTGTCCGATCCGGAGCTACAGTAACCGCCAGATCTAGATCCATTCGGAGGTTGACTTTTCTCAGAAACCCTAGCCCATGTGCTCATGTTTGTGGACCCGTAACTTTGCATCCGTAGCTCCGAATCATGCATATAGCATATCAAAATGTTCATCTCAGAGAGTAAATCATTTCATTCCATTGCATCATTTTCATTTGAGTTCATATTGATGCCCGAAATGCTGTTAGAAGAGGGTTACTTGAGTTAATTGTCAGATCTGATAGGTTTTGTCATTTTTGCCATGATTAATGTGTAAATTATATGCCCTGATGCTCTACATGTGTTTTGTTAAGGGTTTTTTCATCTTTCCAAAGGTGCAACCCATGTATTTTTAGGATGTGTGTGGTGACTAGTGCAAGCTTGCAAACTGGTGCACTTAGTAATTCTGTTTTCATGGACTTAGTAATTTCACTAAGTCCTGCAGCTGTTTATCTCATGATGCCATATGTTCATGTTGTTTCCTAGTGATCCGTGCCTTTTTTGAGGATGATCAGTAAAGTTGTTTTGTTAATATTGTAGTGCTCTATCCATCCATGTCTTTTTTTGCAATTATGGAGCACCCTAGCTTGAGTCAATCGAGCTCTACTTTTGCTACTTTGTAAATCTGGGCAGATTGTCAACTTGTTTGCAATTTTGCCGGTGATGTTGTAGTTGATCCATGCATGCTATGCTATTGTTCTTGCCATGTCTAGATTTCATTTTGTGCCTTCTTGATGGGTGTATGCTTGTCTTGCCATGACTTGCACCATAGTGAGTGCATCGAGCTCGTAAACATGCCTACTTGCGTTATATTTCAGCATGTGTCAGTTTTCACTAAGTCTGAAAACTGATTATGTTTTTGCTATGTTCACATGCTTGTAATTGTATTTTCTGATCCCTTTTGGCTCAAGGTCACTAAGGGACTTTTGTTAAGCTCTTTGAGTAGCTCCATGCCATGCTTTACTTTGCCATGTTCAGATCCTGCAGCTTAGAGTTTTGTTGCTCCGAAGAGGGCTACCTGATCTGAAATTCCAGACAAGTGTTGATTTTACTAAGTCTGAGATTTGTTTGTCATATGCATTTTTGCCATGCTTGTTTGAACCTGTTAATGGATGATTTGGCCGTAGCTCAGTGTTAGACTTTTGTTAAGCATCTTGTATGCATCCCTGCCATGTATTTTGTTGTCTTATTTGGGTGTTGTAGCATGTTCATCTCATTGCATTTAGATGCCTACTTGCTGTAAATCGCAGACCGGTGTCATTTTTGAATCGCTTGCCATTTCCAAACCGTAACTCTGATTCCGGTGTTCTTTATATCGTTTTCAAGCAATTTCATCTCATCTTTCCAGTGGCAAACTTGGAATTCCAAGTTGAGGCCAGGTTCATGCGTTTGCTGTCATATCTTGCATTTTGCATCCCGCATCGCATCCCGCATAGCATATCATCATCGCATCATCTTGTTTGGTTCTTGCACGTGGTTGATTGTGTCCTTGTTGCTTGTTTGTCTTGTTTGGGTAGAGCCAGGAGACGAGTTCGCTAACGAGGAGCCCGTTGAGTTTGCTTTTGAGGATCCAGTCAACTCTGACAACTGTGCAGGCAAGATGATCATACCCTCGAAATCACTACTATCTTTGCTATGCTAGTTTGCTCGCTCTTTTGCTATGCCATTGCTACGATGCCTACCACTTGCTTTCAAGCCTCCCAAATTGCCATGTCAAACCTCTAACCCACCATGTCCTAGCAAACCGTTGATTGGCTATGTTACCGCTTTGCTCAGCCCCTCTTATAGCGTTGCTAGTTGTAGGTGAAGATTGGAGCCCGTTCCTTGTTGGAACATTTATTTACTTGTTGGGATATAATTATATTATCTTGTTATCTTAATGCATCTATATACTTGGTAAAGGGTGGAAGGCTCGGCCTCTCGCCTAGTGTTTTGTTCCACTCTTGCCGCCCTAGTTTCCGTCATATCGGTGTTATGTTTCCGGATTTTGCGTTCCTTACGCGGTTGGGTTATAATGGGAACCCCTTGAAATTTCGCCTTGATTAAAGATTTTCCAGCAATGCCCAACCTTGGTTTTACCATTCGCCACCTAGCCTCTTTTTCCCTTGGGTTACCGGAGCCCAAGGGTCATCTTATTTTAAACCCCCTCGGGCCAGTGCTCCTCTGAGTGTTGGTCCAAACTAGAGTCTTGTGCAGCGCCCCCTCGGGGAAACTCGAGGTTTAGTTTTAGTTGTATGGAGCGCTCATCTGAGTGTGCCCTAAGAAAGAGATATGTGCAGCTCCTATCGGGATTTGTTGGCACATTCGGGCGGTGTTGCTGGTCTTGTTTTAAACTGTCGAAGTGTCTTGAGTAACCGAGATACCGAGTCTGATCGGAACGTCTTGGGAGGAGGTCTATTCCTTCGTTGACCATGAGAGCTTGTCATGGGCTAAGTTGGGACTCCCCTGCAGGGTTTTGAACTTTCGAAAGCCGTGCCTGCGGTTATGGGCAGATGGGAATTTGTTAATGTCCGGTTGTAGATAACTTGAACTTTAATTTAATTAAAATGAATCAACCGAGTGTGTTACCATGATGGCCTCTTCTCGGCGGAGTCCGGGAAGCGGACATGATGTTGGAGTAATGTTTGCGCAGGTTGCTCTTTAGTTTCTCGCTCGTGCTTTGCCTCCTCTTCTCGCCCTCTTTTGCGAATAAGTTAGCCACCATATTTCCTAGTCGCTTGCTGCAGCTCCACCTATATTTACCTTGCCTTACCTGCAAGCTTAAATAGTCTTGATCGCGAGGGTGCGAGATTGCTGAGTCCCTGTGGCTCATAGATTACTATTACACCAGATGCAGGGCCTGATGATTCCGCTCCAGGAGACGCGTATGAGCTCAAGTGGGAGTTCGACGAAGACTCTCAACGTTACTATGTTTCCTTTCCCGATGATCAGTAGTGGTGCCCAGTTGGGGGTGATTGGGTCCGTGTCGCATGTTGGGTTATTTTTTATTTTGGCGCCGTAGTCGGGCCATGAGTGTTTGGATGATGTACTGTTATTTATGTACTTGATTGACGTGGCGAGTGTAAGCCAACTATTGTTATCTCCCCTTTATTATTTATATTACATGGGATGTTGTGAAGATTGCCTAACTTGTGACATATGCCTTCAATGCGATTATGCCTCTAAGTCATGCCTCGACACGTGGGAGATATAGTCGCATCGAGGGTGTTACAAGTTGGTAATCAGAGCCTTCCCCGACCTTAGGAGCCCCATTGCTTGATCATTATTAGCGGCCGAGTTGTGTCTAGAAAAATGTTTTGAGTCATTTAGGAATTATATATCGGAGAGTTTAGGAATTCTTTTTACTTCCCAGTCTCCTCATCGCTCTGGTAAGGCATCCTGACGTAGAGTTTTGACTCTTCTCTTCTCAAATTTCACTAAAAAAATTTAGGATCATGCGGGTATCTTGGAATCGTTCCGATGGTTTTATGATGAGAACATTGTCTTGGTGCCTCCTGTCAGGGGTTTAGTGGAAGTGTCCCGGGAGTTGAGCTCTGAGGTGTTGTCATCATAATTTTATCATTGCAGTTCTGGAATACCTGAGTCTAGTACGCCGACATCGAAAATCTCTTTTATGCAGTTCGTTGGTGAGATAACCTCGATGCCACCCAGTACTGGGGCGGGAGTTCAGGAGTATCACCATAACTTGTATAACGGATGCTTTTCGAAGGTTGAGGTAGATGGTTTCCGAAGGTTTCTTGGTTATGTGTTGAACGATGGATACAGTTGGATGTAGGATTTCCTGGTTTGGGTGAGATATTATGCTTCCCCTGTATCCCCAACACCTGATTGCATAACCGGAAAGGTTCGGGAGTTTCATAGGTGGGAATTCTAGTAGCTCTAGTTCTTCTTCCACGGATATTGGTTTGAGATTGGGATTTCTTACCGATTATTCGTTCTTGATCCGTACCTTGTTGATTTATTTCTCTACCTTAATTCTAAGTGGCTTCTCAATTTATGGATATGTGACCATTTCAAGAGGAATACATTCGTTCATTTTGTTTGGATGTGAAGACTATATGTTGCAATTTTCATTCCGTTGGATTCAGCTTCAATATTTGTCTGTCAATGTGCTAATGGTGGTCAACCTCTTCAGGATGGCTCCTCCAACGCGCACGACTCCGAATCCTGATTCACCACCACCTCCACCTCCTCCAGAGGCATGGCAAGCTGTGATGGCCGCAACCAATGCAAACACACAGTTGATCATGCAAATTCTTCAAGAGCGCAATCAAGGCAACCAAGGGAATCAAGGCAGCAATCAGAGTCACTTTGCTACACTCAACCAGTTCCTTGCTAACGGGCCAAAGACTTTCAGCAATTGTGTTGAGGCAACCGATGCTGACGATTGGCTTGTGGATCTGTGCAAGCATTTCGAGTGCAGTAACGTCAGGCCTAAGGACTTTGTCAAGTTCGCTTCCTTCCAACTCAAAGATCAAGCTGCAGAATGGTTCCAGCAGTACAAGGACTCCAGAGGTGGACGTGTTATCACTTGGGATGATTTCCGTCAAGATTTCCGAGCTCATCATATTCCTCAAAGCGTGGTTGAAAGCAAGTGTGAGGAATTCCACAATCTGAAGCAAGGCCCTTTGTCTGTCTATGACTACAACAAGTTGTTCCAGAAGCTCGCCCGCTTTGCCAAGCAGGACGTCCATGATGAGAAGAGCATGATATACCAGTTCAGGGGTGGTCTCAGAGAAGAAATTCAGCTAGCTCTTGTCCTCTTCGAGCCCTTGAGATACGATGAGTTCTACAACATGGCATTGAAGAAAGAGGCTGCTCAGTTGAGGTGTGATGCTTCCAAGAAGCGAGTCAGAGATGCTACTCCTTCTTCCTCTACTCAAGTGGCAAGCAGCAGAAGTATTGGCTTCCTCCTCCTCCGTTTCGTCAGCCGTATCAGCAGAAGAGGAAAGGTGGCAGTGGTTCTTCACACCCACCCAACCCTGGCTTTCAGAACAAGACTTCGTCTCAAGCTCCAAGATCGAGTGCTCCGTACCACCATCCGCTTTCAGAGGTCATGTGCAACAAGTGCCAACAAAAGGGTCACTATGCCAACAAGTGTTTCAACCAGAGGTGTCTTCCTCCTCCTCCTCCTCCTGCTGTGAGATCGGCAAGTATAGCTGTGGTCAAGCATAACCCCAAGTTCGCCAAGGTCAATATGGTGAATGCAGCTCAGGCAGAGGACTCACCAGATGTCATCATGGGTAACCTTCCTGTTAATGATATTCCTGCAAAAGTTCTTTTTGACACTGGTGCATCGCATTGCTTCATTTCCAAACCTTTTGCATCAAAGTATGAGTGTGATTACCAGTATCTGCAAAGTTCCTTGCAAATTGTGTCACCGGGCAAGCACATGATAGCTAACACTTGCGTCCCGGAGGTTACTATCACATTGGGTGACCACAAGTTCCTTTCTTCCCCAATTTTTCTTGGTAACTCGGATATTGATCTTATTCTCGGAATGGATTGGCTTTCTAAGCACAAGGCACATCTTGATTGTGCTGCCAGTCAGATTCAATTGACTCATTCGTCTGAGGATGTAATTGTCTTTGCCGCTCGGTATAATACATCCGTCTGTTTTCTCTCAATGAGAAGCGTGAATTGGATGCTATTTCGCAAATTCCAGTCGTTTGCGAATATCAAGATGTCTTTCCAGAAGAGCTTCCAGGAATGCCTCCGCACCGTCCAGTTGAATTCGTTATTGATCTTGAGCCTGGCACGGAACCTGTGTGCAAGCATCCTTACAAGCTCGGACCTGAAGAGTTGAAGGAGCTGAAGAAGCAACTCAATATTCAAGAGAAAATGGGTCTCATCCGGCCTAGTTCTTCTCCGTGGGGTTGTGGGGTTCTTTTTGTGAAGAAGAAGGATGGAACGGACCGACTTTGTGTTGATTATCGTCTAATGAACAAGAAGACCATCAAGAACAAATACCCACTTCCCAACATCAATGAGCTGTTCGAACAACTCAAAGGTGCTCGAGTATTCTCCAAGCTTGATCTCCGTATGGGTTATCATCAGATTCTAATCCGTGAGCAAGATATTCCCAAGACGGCGTTCAGGACAAGCTTTGGTTCATATGAATACACTGTCATGTCTTTCGGTCTCGTCAACGCTCCTCCAACGTTCTCTCGCATGAACTTCATCTTCAACGCCTACACCAATGACTTCGTTTTGGTCTATCTCGACGAAATTCTGGTATTCTCCAAGAACAAGGAAGATCATGCCAAGAACTTGCGTTTGGTTCTTGATAAGCTCAGAGAACATCAGTTCTACGCCAAGTTCTCCAAGTGTGAATTTTGGCTCGATGAGGTTCTTTATCTTGGTCATATCATCTCTGCCAAGGGCATTGCCGTGAACCTTGAGAAGGTTTCTGCAATTGTGAGTTGGGAACCTCCTCAGAACGTGAAGCAACTCCATAGCTTCCTCGGTCTCGCAAGCTATTGCTGAAGATTCGTTGAAAACTTTTCTAAGATCACGAAGCCTCTCTCAAATCTTCTCCAGAAGCACGTCAAGTACGTTTGGTCTCCGAAGTGTGACATTGCTTTCAACACTTTGAAAGAGAAATTGATCACTGCTCCAGTTCTGACTCTGCCGGATGAATCCAAGCCGTACGAGGTCTTTTGTGACGCCTCTCTCCAAGGTCTTGGCGCAGTATTGATGCAAGAGAAGAAAGTTGTTGCTTATACATCTCGCCAGTTGAAGCCTAATGAGAAGAACTAACCCACTCATGATCTCGAGTTGGCGGCAGTTGTGCATGCTCTTTTGACTTGGAGACATCTTTTATTGGGAAGAAAAGTGGACATTTTCACTGATCACAAGAGTCTCAAGTACATCTTCACCCAGCCTAATCTCAACCTCAGGCAAACTCGATGGGTCGAAATGATTCAAGAGTATAATCCTAGTATCGAGTATACTCTAGGCAAGGCCAATGTGATTGCTAACGCATTGAGCAGGAAAGCTTATTGTAACAGTCTGATTCTCAAGCCTTATCAACCCGAGCTTTGTGAAGCTTTCCGCAAACTTAATCTGCAAGTTGTTCCTTAAGGATTCCTCGCCAGCCTTCAAGTCTCTCCTACCTTAGACGACCAGATTTGCCAAGCCCATCTTCTTGATGCTATGGTGAAAAAGGTGAAGATTGGGATTGCCAAGGGTCAACCCAAGTACAAGTGCTACCGCCTTGATGACAAGGATACTCTCTTCTTCGAGGATCGTATTGTAGTACCCAAAGGTGACCTTCATAAAGTGATCATGAACGAGGCTCACAATTCTCTCCTCTCCATCCACCCTGGGAGCACGAAGATGTATCAGGACCTCAAGCAAGCTTATTGGTGGACTCAAATGAAGCGCGAGATTGCTCAATTCATGAATTAATGTGATGTCTGCAGAAGAGTGAAGGCAGAACACCAAAGGCCAGCTGGTCTCCTCCAACCTCTTGCCATTCCAGAATGGAAGTTTGACCACATTGAAATGGACTTTGTGACTGGGTTTCCAAAGTCCAAGCGTGGCAATGATGCTATATTCGTTGTCATCGACAAACTCACCAAAGTGGCTCACTTTCTGCCTATCAAAGAGTCGATCAATGCAGCTCAATTGGCGGAACTCTATACCTCTCGTATTGTTTCTCTGCACGGTATTCCTCAAGTGATCTCTTCAGACCGTGGCAGCATCTTTACCTCGAAGTTTTGGGATTCTTTTCAGAAGGCCATGGGCACCAACATCCGCTTCAGCACAGCTTTCCATCCTCAAACAAGCGGTCAAGTCGAGCGTGTCAACCAGATTCTTGAAGATATGCTCAGGGCTTGTGTGATCTCCTTCGGCATGAAGTGGGAGGATTGTCTTCCTTATGTTGAATTCTCCTACAACAACAGTTTTCAAGCAAGTTCGGGCAGGGCCCCTTTTGAAATTCTGTATGGCAGGAAGTGTCGTACCCCTCTCAACTGGTCTAAAACCGGTGAACATGAGCTTTTAGGTAATGACTTAATCACAGAGGCAAAAGAAATGTGCAAAGTCATTCGTGATAACCTCAAAGCAGCCCAATCCCATCAGAAGAGCTACTATGATAGTAAGCATCGTGATTTGGCTTTCGAGATCAGAGATCTTGTTTACCTCCGTGTCTCTCCTATGAAAGGTACTCGTCGCTTCGGTATCAAAGGGAAGCTTGCCCCCAGATACGTGGGACCTTTCAAGATTGTCAGCAAGAGAGGCGACCTCGCCTATCAACTCGAGCTTCCTTCAAACTTTGCAAATGTCCATGACGTGTTCCATGTCTCTCAGCTCCGAAAGTGCTTCAAGACTCCTGACCGCACCGTCAACTTCGAGGACATTGAGCTCCAAGAAGATCTCTCTTATCGTGAGCACCCAGTTGCTATTCTCGAAGAGACTGAACGCAAGACCCGCAACAAGTCAATCAAATTTCTCAAAGTCAAGTGGTCACACCATTCCGACCGTGAAGCTACCTGGGAACGTGAGGATCACCTCCGTTCTGAGTACCCGGCGTTCTTTCAGTCCTAGATCTCGGGACGAGATCCTTTCATAGTGGTGGAGTGTTGTAACACCCCGGATGTAACTTTCCCGATTTGTACTCCAACTTTGCCGTTTACGGCGTTAAGTTATGTTTGTTTCCTCGGGTTCGGGTTTTGTCTCCGTGTGTTGTTGTCATTGTCATGCATCTCATATCATGTCATCATGTGCATTGCATCTGCATACGTGTTCGTCTCATGCATTCAAGCATTTTCCCCGTTGTCCGTTTTGTTTTCCGGCGCTTCGTTCTCCTCCGGTGGCCATTTCTTGCTTTCTTTCGTGTGTGGGGATTAAACATTCCGGATTGGACTGATACTTGCCAAGCAGCCTTGGTTTACTACCGGTAGACCGTCTGTCAAGTTTCGTATCATTTGGACTTCGTTTGATACTCCAACGGTTAACCGAGGGACCGAAAAGGCCTCGTGTGTGTGGCAGCCCAAAACCCCTCCAATTTGGCCCAAAACCCACCTAAGTCTTCTCCATCATCTAGATCGTTCGATCACGATCGTGTGGCCGAAAACCGCACCTCATTTGGACTCTCCTACCTCCCTCTATGCCTATTTATACCTCCCCCATTCCAAATCCGGTCGAAACCCTAGTCTCCTTCATCACCTCGCGCGCCGGACAAAAATCTCGCCGCCGGACGTGTCCGCCCCGCGCCGTCGCCGCCGCGCCGCCGCCGTCGGCCATCGCCGCCCCGGGCCCGCGCCCCTCGCCGTAGCCCGCTCGCCCGCGCCGCCCGAGGCCCCGCCGGCCGCCGCTGCCACCTCCGCCGCCAGATCCGACCGGGAGTGGCCGGATCCCCCTCCCCGGCGGTCTCCTCCTTCCTCCGGTCATCGCGGCCCCTTCTCCGGCGAGCCCCGCCGTCGTTCCTCGGCTTCTGCGCCGCCGTGCTACAGTGCCCGATCCGGAGCTACAGTAACCGCCAGATCTAGATCCATTCGGAGGTTGACTTTTCTTAGAAACCCTAGCCCATGTGCTCATGTTCGTCGACCCGTAACTTTGCATCCGTAGTTCCGATTCATGCATATAGCATATCAAAATGTTCATCTCAGAGAGTTCATCATTTGATTATATTGCATCATTTTCATTTGAGTTCATCTTGATGCCCGAAATGCTGTTAGAAGAGGGCTACTTGAGTTAATTATCAGATCTGCTTATCCGTTTAGGTTTTTGTCATTTTTGCCATGATTAATGTGTGCATGATATGCCCTGATGCTCTACATGTGTTTTGTTAAGGGTTTTGTCATCTTTCCAGAGGTGCAACCCATGTATTTTTGGGATGTGTGTGGTGACTAGTGCAAGCTTGCAAAGTGGTGCACTTAGTAATTCTGTTTTCAGGGACTTAGTAATTTCACTAAGTCTTGCAGCTGTTTATCTCAAGATGCCATATGTTCATGTTGTTTCCTAGTGATCCGTGCCTCTTTTGAGGATGATCAGTAAGGATGTTTTGTTAATATTGTAGTGTTCTATCCATCCATGTATTTGTTTGCAATTATGGAGAAACCTAGCTTGAGTCAATCGAGCTCTACTTTTGCTACTTTGTGAATCTGGGCAGATTGTCAACTTGTTTGCAATTTTGCCGGTGATGTTGTAGTTGATCCATGCATGCTATGCTATTGTTATTGCCATGTCTAGATTGCATTTTGTGCCTTCTTGATGGGTGTATGCTTGTCTTGCCATGAATTGCAACATAGTGAGTGCATCGAGCTTGTAAACATGCCTACCTGAGTTATATTTCAGCATGCGTCAGTTTTCACTAAGTCTGAAAACTGATTATGTTTTTGCTATGTTCACATGCTTGCAATTGTATTTTCGGATCCCTTTTGGCTCAAGGCACTAAGGGACTTTTGTTAAGATCTTTGAGTAGATCCATTCCATGCTTTACTTTGCCATGTTCAGATCCTGCAGCTTATAGTTTTGTTGCTCCGAAGAGGGCTACCTGATCTGAAATTCCAGACAAGTGTTGATTTTACTAAGTCTGAGATCTGTTTGTCATATGCATTTTTGCCATGCTTGTTTGAACCTGTTAATGGATGATTTGGCAATAGCTCAGTGCTAGACTTTTGTTAAGCATCTTGTATGCATCCCTTCCATATATTTTGTTGTCTTGTTTGGGTGCTGTAGCATGTTCATCTCATTGCATTTAGATGCCTACTTGCTGTAAATCGCAGACCGGTGTCATTTTTGAATCGCTTGCCATTTCCAAATCGTAACTCCGATTCCAGCGTTCTTTATATCGTTTTCAAGCGATTTCATCTCATCTTTCCAGTGGCACACTTGTAATTCCAAGTTGAGGCTAGGTTCATGCGTTTCCTGTCATATCTTGCATTTTGCATCCCGCATCGCATCCCGCATAGCATATCATCATCGCATCGTCTTGTTTGGTTCTTGCACGTGGTTGATTGTGTCCTTGTTGCTTGTTTGTCTTGTTTGGGTAGAGCCGGGAGATGAGTTCGCTAACGAGGAGCCCGTTGAGTTTGCTTTTGAGGATCCAGTCAACTCTGACAACTGTGTAGGCAAGATGATCATACCCTCGAAATCACTACTATCTTTGCTATGCTAGTTTGCTCGCTCTTTTGCTATGCCATTGCTACGATGCCTACCACTTGCTTTCAAGCCTCCCAAATTGCCATGTCAAAGCTCTAACCCACCATGTCCTAGCAAACCGTTGATTGGCTATGTTACCGCTTTGCTCAGCCCCTCTTATAGCGTTGCTAGTTGCAGGTGAAGATTGGAGCCCGTTCCTTGTTGGAACATTTATTTACTTGTTGGGATATCATTATATTATCTTGTTATCTTAATGCATATATGTACTTGGTAAAGGGTGGAAGGCTCGGCCTCTCGCCTAGTGTTTTGTTCCACTCTTGCCGCCCTAGTTTCCGTCATATCGGTGTTATGTTCCCGGATTTTGCGTTCCTTACGCGGTTGGGTTGTAATGGGAACCCCTTGATATTTCGCCTTGATTAAAGCTTTTCCAGCAATGCCCAACCTTATTTTTATCATTCGCCACCTAGCCTCTTTTTCCCTTGGGTTATCGGAGCCCAAGGGTCATCTTATTTTAAACCCCCCCGGGCCAGTGCTCCTCTGAGTGTTGGTTCAAACTAGAGTCTTGTGCAGCGCCCCCTCGGGGAAACTCGAGGTTTGGTTTTAGTTGTATGGAGCGCTCATCTGAGTGTGCCCTGAGAAAGAGATATGTGCAGCTCCTATCAGCATTTGTCGGCACATTCGGGCGCTGTTGCTGGTCTTGTTTTAACCTGTCGAAGTGTCTTGAGTAACCGAGATACCGAGTCTGATCGGAACGTCTTGGGAGGAGGTCTATTCCTTCGTTGACCGTGAGAGCTTGTCATGGGCTAAGTTGGGACTCCCCTGCAGGGTTTTGAACTTTCGAAAGCCGTGCCCGCGGTTATGGGCTGATGGGAATTTGTTAATGTCTGGTTGTAGATAACATGAACCTTAATTTAATTAAAATGAATCAACCGAGTGTGTTACCATGATGGCCTCTTCTCGGTGGAGTCCGGGAAGCGGACACGGTGTTGGAGTAATGTTTGCGTAGGTTGCTCTTTAGTTTCTTGCTCGTGCTTTGCCTCCTCTTCTCGCAACAAGGCCTCATATTCTGCTGCATTGTTGGAGTCTGTGTATAATATTTGTAGTACATATTGGACTGTATCTCCGGTGGGGGATGTCAGGACGATGCCTGCCCCCAGACCAGCCAGCATCTTAGAGCTGTCAAAGTGCATGATCCAATTGGAGTACGCACCATACTCTTTAGGGAGTTCGACTTCCGTCCATTCGGCGACGAAATCAGCCAGTACTTGCGACTTAATGGCTCGCCATGGTCTATTTATTATGTCGAATGGGAGGAGCTCGATAGTCCATGTGGCAATCCGGCCCGTGGCATCGCGGTTATTTATTATGTCGTTGAGTGGTGCTTCAGAGGCCACCATAATTGAACACTCTTGAAAGTAGTGTCGTAATTTCCGGGATGCCATGAAGACCGCGTATGCTATCTTTTGATAATGTGGGTAACATGATTTGCATGGAGTGAGGATGGTGGATACGTAATATACCGGCTTTTGAAGCGGGAATTTATGTCCGTCCGTCTCTCGTTCGACGACAAGCACTACGCTTACAACTTGGTGTGTTGCTGCTATATGTAACAGCATTGGTTCGCCGACATTTGGCGCGGCCAAGATTTGTTGGTGGCCAAGGCGACTTTTATTTCTTCCAATCCGGCCATGGCCGCATCCGTTCACTCGAAGTGTTCAGTGCATCGAAGAAGGCGATAAAGAGGTAGTGCCTTTTCTCCTAATCGCGAGATAAAGCTGCTTAAGGCAGCCATGCATCCAGTTAATTTCTGGATTTTCTTGAGGTCTGTTGGGATAGCCAACTGTGACAGAGCTCGGATTTTAGCCGGATTTGCTTCAATTCCTCTATTGGAGACGATGAAGCCCAAGAGCTTTCCGGGGGCACGCCAAAAACGCATTTTTCCGGATTGAGCTTGATGTCATATGTTCGGAGGTTGTCGAACGTGAGCCTCAAGTCGTCTATTAAGGATTCGACCTGTCTGGTTTTAATGACCACATCATCTACGTATGCCTCCACTATTTTGCCGATTTGTGTTTCCAGGCATGTCTGAATCATGCATTGGTAGGTTGCACCGGTGTTTTTGAGCCCGAAAGGCATGGTATTAAAATAGAAGGGGCCGTATGGAGTGGTAAATGCTGTTGAGGCTTGATCGGAATCTGTCATCTTAATTTGATGGTATCCGGAGTATGCATCGAGGAAACACAATGAGTCGTGTCCTGCGGTAGCGTTGATAATTTGATCGATGCGAGGGAGGGGGAAAGGATCCTTGGGGCAAGCCTTGTTAAGGTCCTTGAAATCGACACATAGGTGCTAGGAGTGGTCTTTCTTTGGTACCATCACCAGGTTTGCTAGCCAGTCCAGATGTTTTATTTCTCTAATGAATCCGGCCTCGAGTAACTTGGCTAGCTCTTCTCCCATGGCTTGTCGCTTAGGCAAGGAGAAAGGCCGAAGAGTCTTCTTGACCGGCTTGAACCCCTTTAGAATGTTAAGGCTGTGCTCGGCCAATCTGCATGGGATTCCTGGCATGTCTGAAGGATGCTAGGCGAAGATGTCCCAATTCTCGCGCAAGAACTCCTGCAGTGCGACGTCCGTTGTGGGGTTTAGCTGTGCCCCGATGGATGCTATTTTTGTAGGGTCCGTTGGGTGGACCTAGAATTTGACTATTTCGTCCGCTGGTTTAAAAGAGGTGGACTTGGGTCTTTTGTCGAGTATCATGTCGTCCCTGTCCACTGTGGAGCGTAGCGCAGTTAGTTCTTCGGCTGCAAGGGCAAGTTTTGGAATACCCAGGTGCCTCAATCCACCCAGATGTGTGTTAGGTTGCCACCTTAGATAAACCATTAATTATCAATCTCACATCTGTCATGGATATCACTCACCCAATCCACGTCTACTAGCATAGCATGGCATAATAAGCAAACGTAGAAGTAACTCCCAAAGGTTTGATAATAAACAGGTAATAGGTACTACCTCATCTACTTCCCATCCCACAATTTAATTAGATCCTAATCATGCAATGTGTGAAGATTGATCTAATGCAATAAAACTGGGTTGTAGAAAAAGGTATGATCAAAGTGTTACTTGCCTTGCTGATGATCCGCGAAACCTAGAGATTCAAAGTAACAGGCGGCGCACTCCGGGTATTCTATCGCAGACAAACAAACAAGCATACAATAAGTACTCATCTAATGCACAGGTAAAACTCAAATAGAAGATCTAACCAGAAAGTTCAACTTAAGAACCCTCGTTTGCAAAAAGAATCAAATCGAACGAAGCAAAAGAAATCAAACGGTGAAAGAAAACAACTTCGTTCTAGTAATCTGGATCTAAGTCAAATTTTACAGTAGAAAAAACATGTTTAAGTTGATTATTCGGAAAGAGGGTTTCGAGACGAAACTCCAGGCGCTTGAATCGCCTGATTCCGATAAACGAGCGAAAAGTCATACTAAAATGAAAATTGGATTAGAAATCGCGATCAGAAAATAACCGCAGAAAATCCGACGAAAAAGAAAAACGACGAACAGATTAATCGGTAATTAACCTAATCTGAAAATAATTAAAATAAAAAATATATTAAAATAATAAATAATAATAAAAAATTCGAAAATAAAACCAACGAGAAAAAAATAATATTTTTTTTTAAAAAAATTCAGCACGGAAGTCGAGGCGGCAGCGAACCTCGGGCGGCGCGCTGCTCCGGCGGCGGTGGCGGCGGCGGATCGGGCGCGGGGCTGGTGTGGGCTGGGGGCTCGGGTGCGGCGCTATATAAAGGCGCCCCCGGGCGGAGTCCCGCTCGGGTACGGCCCATAGTCGGTTTCGTTCTTTTTTTAAATAATTACGCTCGGAAGAAAAATAAAAAGAAATACTAAACGGACTCCAAAAATCACGAAATAAATTTTCCCTGGTTTCTAAAATCAAGACCGATTAAGTGAACATTTATCTGGGCCCAAACTACAACTTTGAAAAATGAGCATTTTTCCTAAATTCAATTAAAAATACCGAAAAACTCTGAAATAAATCTTATTTGATTTTTTTATTAAATCCTCAATATTTCTATATTTTGGGAAAGTCATTTTATTACCTCTCTCATATTTTTGTAATAGAAATAATTGATGATAAAATAAATAAAATCAAATGATCCTGTTTACAAAATTTGAGAAAACTCAAATATGTAAATAATGAAATCCCCAACTCTCTCCGTGGGTCCTTGAGTTGGTTAGGATTTTCTAGGATCAAAACCAAAAGCAAAATAAAATATGATATGCATGATGACCTAATGTATAACATTCCAAATTGAAAATTTGGGATGTTACATAGTGGGTAGTGTCATATAGTATATGCATAATTTGGTGACGAGCGCTCTCTATATGTACCACCTTTTTCTTTAATTACATCTTGTTAGTTTTTCTCTATGGCGCAATCCATCGATACTACTACTGTACAAATGTATACATTTTTTAAAAGGCTAGAGGGCGGGGCAGTCTAGATTGGTCCTTTTCACGAGAGGCGAGGGCCCTTGTGATTTGACGGCTCATTACTGCTGGAAGGCGGGGCCTTGTGATTTGACTGCTCGTATAAATGTGCCGACGACCTGAGGAGGAGAAAAGAACCGTGCGGTATACTCAAGTTTTCCATTGGAGTACGATGGAGGAGCACAAAACACGGCAGCCCAGTGCCATATCCTCCACTCTCTACTCTTATTATATATTACTAACAAGAGGCATTGTTCTATTGGCGATAGAGAATGATCTAATTTGCCAGTCATCTCATTTTTAACATTGTTCTATTCGTGCCTCGCAGAGAAGGTGACACATGCGGCCAAACACCCGAAGAAAGTTAAGAAACACAGGAGCAAAAGAAGAAGGAGGATTATCACCCCCCAAAAAGAAGGATGACGCACACACAAGTCTGGGACGCTGCTCTCACTACATGAAGGGTTGCTAGCCACGGAGTCGTAACTGCTTCTTCATCGCCCCCACGACCTCCATCTCCTTGTGCGTCTCCTCCGCCATCTTCATAATTGTGTGCATGACGCGGGATTTCTCGACGTGAGCCTTCATCATCTGTTCCACGGCCGCATTACGTACCTTGATAGCAGCCGGGTGCTCGATGCGGAGCTTCACCAACTCCTCCTTCTGCTCCATGACGAGGGCATGCAACATCTTCATCGAGGAACTACTATTCTCATGCAGCTTCTTCCAGCCGGCGTTATCCTCCTTCAGCAGGTCGAGCTCGTGGAAGAGCTTCGCCTTGTCCTCCTGAAGTTGCAGGATTTCACCGGTCGCCTTCTTCTTCGAGGGAATGCTCTTCTTCAGCAGCATCACCAAGCCGGCGGTCAACTCCCCCTGCTCAGCTCACCGGGCATGTCATCGAGGCTCTCCTTCAGCAGCTCCACCAAGCCGTGGATGAACTCCTTCTGCTTATTGAGGTGCTTATTGAGCTGACCGGGCATGCTGTTGAGGGATAACGACTCCAGCGCCGCATGTTCGCCTCCGCGTCTAGGGCGCTCCTGGGAGCCATCGTCTGCCCGTGAGAGATCTATCGAGGTCTTTGTGTGGCGGCGAGCCCTCTTTTTTTCCGCAGCCTTGTGTTGGAAATATGCCCTAGAGGTAATAATAAAATGGTTATTGTTATATTTCCTTTTTCATGATAATTGTCTATTATTAATGCTATAATTGTATTATCCGGAAACAATAATACTTGTGTGGATACATAGACCACAACATGTCCCTAGTGAGCCTCTAGTTGACTAGCTCGTTGATAAATAGATGGTTACGATTTCCTGACCGTGGACATTGGATGTCATTGATAAGAGGATCACATCATTAGGAGAATGATGTGATGGCAAGACCCAATCCTAAGCCTAGCACAAGATCGTGTAGTTCGTCTGCTAAAGCTTTTCTAATGTCAAGTATCTTTTACTTAGACCATGAGATTGTGCAACTCCTGGATACCGTAGGAGTACTTTGGGTGTGCCAAACGTCACAACGTAACTGGGTGGCTATAGAGGTACACTACGGGTATCCCCAAAAGTATCTGTTGGGTTGGCACGAATCGAGACTGGGATTTGTCACTCCGTATGACGGAGAGGTATCTCTCGGCCCACTCGCTAAGACATCATCGTAATGATCTCAATGTGACTAAGGGTTTGGTCACGGGATGATGTGTTACGGAATGAGTAAAGAGACTTGTCGTAACGAGATTGAACAAGGTATCGGTATACCGATGATCGAATCTCGGGCAAGTACTATACTAATAGACAAAAGGGAATCATATACGGGATTCATTGAATCCATGACATCGTGGTTCATCTGATGAGATCATCATGGAACATGTGGGAGCCAACATGGGTATCCAGATCCCGCTGTTGGTTATTGGCCGGAGAGATGTCTCGGTCATGTCTGCATAGTTCCCGAACCCGTAGGGTCTACACACTTAGGTTCGATGACGCTAGGGTTATAGGGAAGAGAAGTACGTGGTTACCAAATCTTGTTCGGAGTCACGGATGAGATCCCGGACGTCAGGAGGAGTTCCGGAATGGTCTGGGGGTAAAGATTTATATATGGGACGTCCCGTTTTGGACACCGGAAGTGTTCTAGGCATTATCGGTAACATACCGAGACCACCGGAAGGTTTTGGGGGTCCACCGGCAGGGGCCACGAGCCCCGGAGGCCTGCGTGGGCCAAGTGTGGGAAGGGACCAACCCCTAGTCGGGCTGGTGCGCCTCCCACAAGAGGCCCAAGGCGCAGGGAAGGGGAGAAAGGGGAAACCGTAGGCTCAGATGGGCCTAAGGCCCACCTAGGGTGCGCCCCCCTCTCTCCCCCTCTGGCCGCCTGCCTAGGCGGGGAAACCTACATGGGGGCGCAGCCCCTCCCCTCCCCTATATATAGTGGGGGTTTTGGGGCTGCCAGAGACACGACTCTCCCTCTCTCTTGGCGCAGCCCTACCCCTCTCCCTCCTCGTCTCTCGCAGTGCTTGGCGAAGCCCTGCTGGAGTGCCACACTCCTCCACCACCACCACACCGTTGTGTTGCTGCTGGACGGAGTCTTACCCAACCTCTCCCTCTCTCCTTGCTGGATCAAGGCGCGGGAGACGTCACCAGGCTGCACATGTGTTGAACGTGGAGGCACCGTTGTTCGGTGCTTAGATCGTATTCGGACGCGATCTGAATCACTTCGTGTACGACTCCACTGACCGCGTTCTTGCAACGCTTATGCATCGCGATCTTCAAAGGTATGAAGATGCACTCCCCTCTCGTTGCTATTAAGCTCCATAGATTGATCTTGGTGATGCGTAGAAAATTTTAATTTCTGCAATGATCCCCAACGGTGGCATCATGAGCTAGGTCTATGCGTAGTTTCTATGCACGAGTAGAACACAAGTTATTGTGGGCATCGATTTTGTCAATTTACTTGCCGTTACTTGTCTTATCTTGATTCGGCGGCATCGCGGGATGAAGCGGCCCGGGCCGACCTTACACGTACGCTTACGTGAGACAGGTTCCACCAACTGACATGCACTAGTTACATATGGTGGCTAGCGGGTGTCTGTCTCTCCCACTTTAGTCGGATCGGATTCGATGAAAAGGGTTCTTATGAAGGGTAAATAGAAATTGTCATATCACTTTGTGGTTTTGGCGTAGGTAAGAAGTGTTCATGCTAAGAAACCTATAGCAGCCACGTAAAAATTTGCAACAACAATTAGAGGATGTCTAACTTGTTTTTGCAGCATATGTCGTGTGATGTGATATGGCCAAAAGGATGTGATGAATGATATAAGTGATGTATGAGATTGATCATGTTCTTGTAATAAGAATCACGATTTGCATGTCAATGAGTATGACAACCGGCAGGAGCCATATGACTTGTATTAATTTATTTATGACCTGCGTGTCAACATAAACGTCATGTAATTACTTTACTTTATTGCTAAACCGTTAGCCATAGTAGTAGAAGTAATAGTTGGCGAGACAACATAATGAAGACACGATGATGGAGATCATGGTGTCATGCTGGTGACGATGATGATCATGGCGCCCCAAAGATGGAGATCAAAGGAGCAAAAAGATATTGGCCATATCATGTCACTGTTTGATTGCATGTGATGTTTATCATGTTTTTACATCTTATGGTTAGAACGATGGTAGCGTAAATAAGATGATCCCTCATTAAAATATCAAGAATTGTGTTCCCCCTAACTATGCACCGTTGCTAAGGTCCATTGTTCCAAAGCACCATGTGATGATCGGGTGTGATAGGTTCTAACATTCGCATACAACGGGTGTAAGCCAGATTTACACACGCAATACACTTAGGTTGACTTGACGAGCCTAGCATGTATAGACATGGCCTCGGAACACGGAAGACCGAAAGGTCAAATATGAGTCGTATAGAAGATACGATCAACATGAAGATGTTCACCGATGATGACTAGTCCGTCTCACGTGATGATTGGACACGACCTAGTTGACTCGGATCATGTATCACCTAGATGACTAGATGGATGACTGTCTGAGTGGTAGTTCATTAAATAATTTGATTAGATGAACTTAATTATCATGAACATAGTCTAAAAACTTTGCAATATGTCTTGTAGATCAAATGGCCCACGCAAATGTTGCCCTCAACTTCAACACGTTCCTAGAGAAAACCAAGCTGAAAGACGATGGTAGCAACTACACGGACTGGGTCCGTAACCTGAGGATTATCCTCATAGCTACCAAGAAAGCATATGTCCTTGAAGCACCGCTAGGTGACGCACCTATTTTCCCAGCAACTCAAGACGTTATGAACGCCTGGCAGTCGCCTAGTGATGATTACTCCCTGGTTCAGTGCGGCATGCTTTACAGCTTAGAACCGGGGCTCCAAAAGCATTTTGAGCAACACGGAGCATATGAGATGTTCCAAGAGCTGAAAATGGTTTTCCAAGGTCATGCCCGAGTCGAGAGATATGAAGTCTCCGACAAGTTCTACAGTTGTAAGATGGAGGAGAACAGTTCTATCAGCAAGCACATACTCAAGATGTCTGGGTTGCACAACCGCTTGTCTCAGCTAGGAGTCAATCTCCCGGATGACACAATCGTTGACAGAATCCTTCAGTCGCTTCCACCTAGCTACAAGAGCTTTGTGATGAATTTTAATATGCAGGGGATGGAAAAGACCATTCCTGAGGTATATTCAATGCTGAAATCAGCGGAGGTGGAGATCAAAAAGGAACATCAAGTGTTGATGGTGAATAAAACCACTAAGTTCAAGAAAGGCAAGGGTAAAAAGAACTTCAAGAACGACGGCAAGGGAATTGCCGCGCCTGGTAAGCAAGCTGCCGGGAAGAAGCCAAAGAATGGACCCAAGCCTGAGACTAAGTGCTTTTATTGCATGGGAAACGGTCACTGGAAGGGGAACGACCCCAAGTACTTAGTGGATAAGAAGGCCGGCAATACCAAAGGTATATGTGATATACATGTTATTGATGTGTACCTAACCAGCGCTGGTAGTAGCTCCTGGGTATTTGATACCGGTGCGGTTGCTCATATTTGTAACTTAAAACAGGAGCTGCGGAATAAGCGGAGACTGGCGAAGGACGAGGTGATGATGCGCATCGGGAATGGTTCCAAGGTCGATGTGATCACCGTCGGAACACTACCTCTACATTTACCTATGGGATTAGTTTTAAACCCCAATAATTGTTATTTAGTGCCAACTTTGAGCATGAACATTGTATCTGGATCTCGCTTAATGAGAGATGGCTACTCATTTAAATCTGAGAATAATGGTTGTTCTATTTATATGAGAGATATGTTTTATGGTCATGCCCCACTGGTCAATGGTTTATTCTTATTTAATCTCGAACATGATGTTACACATATTCGTAGTGTGAATGCCAAAAGATGTAAGGTTGATAATGATAGTCCCACATACTTGTGACACTGCCGCCTTGGTCATGTTGGTGTCAAACGAATGAAGAAACTCCATGCATATGGACTTTTGGAGTCTCTTGATTATGAATCATTTGACACATGTGAACCATGCCTCATGGGAAAAATGACCAAGACTCCATTCTCCGAAACAATGGAGCGAGCAACCAACTTATTGGAAATCATACAAACTGATGTGTGTGGTCCAATGAGTGTTGAGGCTCGCGGTGGCTATCGTTATGTTCTCACCCTCACTGATGACTTGAGTAGATATTGGTATGTCTACTGAATGAAACACAAGTCCGAGACCTTTGAAAAGTTCAAGGAATTTCAAAGTGAGGTTGAGAATCAATGTGATAGGAAAATAAAGTTCTTACGATCAGATCGTGGGGGAGAATATTTGAGTCACGAATTTGGCACGCACTTAAGGAAATGTGGAATCATTTCACAACTCACGCCGCCTGGAACACCTCAGCGTAATGGTGTGTCCGAACGTCGTAATCGCACTCTATTGGATATGGTGCGATCTATAATGTCTCTTACTGATCTACCATTATCATTTTGGAGTTATGCTTTAGAGATTGCCGCATTCGCTTTAAGTAGGGCTCCGTCAAAATCCGTTGAGACAACAACGTATGAATTATGGTTTGGGAAGAAACCTAATCTGTCGTTTCTGAAAGTTTGGGAATGCGATGCTTATGTTAAAAAACTTCAACCTGAAAAGCTCGAACCCAAGTCAGAAAAATGCGTCTTCATAGGATACCCTAAGGAAACTATTGGGTATACCTTCTACCTCAGATCCAAAGGAAAGATCTTTGTTGCCAAGAATGGATCCTTTCTAGAGAAAGAGTTTCTGTCAAAAGAAGTAAGTGGGAGGAAAGTAGAACTTGATGAAGTACTGCCTCTTGAACTAGAAAGTAGCGCAGCTCAAGAAAATGTTTCTGTGGTGCCGGCACCGACTAGAGAGGGAGTTAATGATGATGATCAAGGAACTTTGGATCAAGTTACTACTAAACTTTGTAGGTCCACAAGGACACGTTCCATGCCAGAATGGTATGGCAACCCTGTCCTAGAAATAATGTTGTTAGACAATGGTGAACCTTCGAACTATGAAGAAGCGATGGCAGACCCAGATTCCAATAAATGGCTTGAAGCCATAAATCTGAGATATGATCCGTGTATGAAAACAAAGTATGGACATTGACGGACTTGCCCGATGATCGGCGAGCCATAGAAAATTAATGGATCTTTAAGAAGAAGACAGACACGGATGGCAATGTGACCGTCTATAAAGCTTGGCTTGTCGCTAAGGGTTATCGACAAGTTCAAGGGGTTGACTACGATGAGACCTTCTCACCTGTAGCGAAGATGAAGTCTGTCTAAATCATCTTAGCAATTGCTGCATTCTATGATTATGAGATATGGAAAATGGACGTCAAAACGGCATTCCTTAATGGTTTCCTTAAGGAAGAATTGTATATGATGCATCCGGAAGGTTTTGTCGATCCTAAGAATGCTGAAAAGGTATGCAAGCTCCAATGCTCAGTCTATGGGCTGGTGCAAGCATCTCGGAGTTGGAACATTCTCTTTGATGAGATGATTAAAGCGTTTGGGTTTACGCAGATTTATGGAGAAGCCTGTGTTTACAAGAAAGTGAGTGGGAGCTCTGTAGCATTTCTCATATTATATGTGGATGACATACTATTGATGGGAAATGATATAGAATTCTTGGAAAGCATAAAGGCCTACTTGAAGAAATTTTTTTCGATGAAGGACCTTGGAGAAGCTTCTTACATATTAGGCATCAAGATCTATAGAGATAGATCGAGACACCTCATTGGTCTTTCACAAAGCACGTACCATGACAAGATATTGAAGAAGTTCAATATGGATTAGTGCAAGAAGGGGTTCTTGCCTCTATTGCAAGGTGTGAGATTGAGCACGGCTCAATGCTCGACCACGACAGAAGATAGATAAAAGATGAGTGTCATCCCCTATGCCTCGGCCATAGGATCTATTATGTATGCCATGCTGTGTACCAGTCCTGATGTAAACCTTGTCGTAAGTTTGGTAGGAAGGTACCAAATTAATCCCGGCATGGAGCACTGGACATCGGTCAAGAATATCTTGAAGTACCTAAAAAGGACTAAGGATATGTTTCTCATTTATGGAGGTGACGAAGAGCTCGTTGTAAAGGGTTACGTTGGTGCTAGCTTAGACACAGATCCGGATGACTCCAAGTCACAAACCAGATACATGTATATTTTGAATGGTGGGGCAGTCAGCTGGTGCAGTTGCAAGCAAAGGGTCGTGGCAGGATCTACATGTGAAGTGGAGTACATGGCAGCCTCGGAGGCAGCACATGAAGCAATCTGGATGAAGGAGTTCATTACCGACCTAGGAGTTATTCCCAATGCGTCGGGCCCGATGACTCTCTTCTGTGACAACACTGGAGCTATTGCCCTTGCCAAGGAGCCCAGGTTTCACAAGAAGACCAGGCATATCAAGCGTTGCTTCAACTCCATTCGTGTAAATGTTCAAGATGGAGACATAGAGATTTGTAAAGTGCATACAGACCTGAATGTCGCAGATCCGTTGACTAAACCTCTTCCACGTGCAAAACATGATCAACACCAAAACTCTATGGTTGTTCGATTCATCACAATGTAACAAGGTTATTGACTCTAGTTCAAGTGGGAGACTGTTGTAAATATGCCCTAGAGGCAATATTAAAATGGTTATTGTTATATTTCCTTGTTCATGATAATTGTCTATTGTTCATGCTATAATTGTATTATCCGGAAACAGTAATACGCGTGTGAATACATCGACCGCAACATGTCCCTAGTGAGCCTATAGTTGACTAGCTCGTTGATTAATAGATGGTTACGATTTCCTGACCATGGACATTGGATGTCATTGACAACAGGATCACATCATTAGGAGAATGATGTGATGGACAAGACCCAATCCTAAGCCTAGCATAAGATCGTGTAGTTGTCTGCTAAAGCTTTTCTAATGTCAAGTATCTTTTCCTTAGACCATGAGATTGTGCAACTCCCAGATACCGTAGGAGTACTTTGGGTGTGCCAAACGTCACAATGTAACTGGGTGGCTATAAAGGTACACTACGGGTATCCCCGAAAGTATCTATTGGGTTGGCACGAATCAAGACTGGGATTTGTCACTCCGTATGATGGAGAGGTATCTCTAGGCCCACTTGGTAAGACATCATCTTAATGAGATCAATGTGACTAAGGTATTGGTCACGGGATAATGTGTTATGGAACGAGTAAAGAGACTTGCCGTAACGAGATCGAACAAGGTATCAGTATACTGACGATGGAATCTCGGGCAAGTACTATACCGGTAGATAAAGGGAATCGTATACAGGATTGATTGAATCCTTGACACTGTTGTTCATCCGATGCGATCATCGTGGAACATGTGGGAGCCAACATGGGTATCTAGATCCCGCTGTTGGTTATTGGCCAGACAAATGTCTCGGTCATGTCTGCATAGTTGCCGAACCCGTAGGATCTACACACTTAAGGTTCGATGACGCTAGGGTTATAGGGAATAGAAGTATGTGGTTACCAAATGTTGTTCGGAGTCCCGGATGAGATCCTGGACATCACGAGGAGTTCTGAAATGGTCCAGAGGTAAATATTTATATATGGGAAGTCCCGTTTTGGACATCGGAAGTGTACTGGGCGTTATCAGTAACGTGCCGGGACCACCGGCAGGTTTAGGGGGTCCACCGGGAGGGGCCACCAGCCCCGGAGGCCTGCATTGGCAAAATGTGGGAAGGGACCAGCCCCTAGGTGGGCTGGTGCGCCTCCCACAAGAGGCCCAAGGCGCAGGGAAGGGGAGAAAGGGGAAACTGTAGGTTCAAATGGGCCTAAGGCCCACCTAGGGTGCGCCCCCTCTCTCCCCCTATGGCCGCTCCCCTAGATGCATCTAGGGCTGGCCGCCACCCCTAGGGGGGAACCCTAGATGGGGGCGTAGCCCCTCCCCTCCCCCTATATTTAGTGGGGGGTTTTGGGGCTGCCAGAGACACGACTCTCCCTCTCTCTTGGCGCAGCCCTGCCCCTCTCCCTCCTCGTCTCTCGCAGTGCTTGGCGAAGCCCTGCTGGAGTGCCACGCTCCTCCTCCACCACCACCACGCCGTCGTGCTGCTGTTGGACGGAGTCTTCCCCAACCTCTCCCTCTCTCCTTGCTGGATCAAGGCGCGGGAGACGTCATCGGGCTGCACGTGTGTTGAACGCGGAGGCACCATTGTTCGGTGCTTAGATCGGTTTCGGCCGCGATCTGAATCGCTTCGTGTACGACTCCACCGACCGCGTTCTTGCAACACTTCTGCATCACGATCTTCAAAGGTATGAAGATACACTCCCCTCTCGTTGCTAGTAAGCTCTATAGATTAATCTTGGTGATGCGCAGAAAATTTTAATTTTTGCAATGATCCCCAACACCTTGGTTGCCGCTCCCTTGTTACGAGTCATTCTTGACCTAGAGCTCTGCACACCGTCCATGGCAAGGACAAACGAAGAAGGAGGACTTATGAGGAGGAAGGTAGAGTAATTTTCGGTTAGGTAGTTCCCCTTTTTATAACCTAAGTACTAGCACTAGTACTAAAACCTGCATACTGGGAACACGTTCTGGTTTGGTACGTACTGGTAGGTGTGAGCAGGCTTGCACTTAATTGTAGCACTAGTACTTTCGAATATGATGGGAACAAGGTAAAGATGAATTGATGGTTTTTGGTTTCGAGGCCCGAAACGGCTCCCGATGAGTTTAGTGGAACATAAATTTCAAGTAGACTACACTGCTCAGATGCGTAAATATTATGTTACTGTCAAAAATTGGCACAAAATACGAAGGAGACCTATGGAAGTACTACTAGCAACCCATGATTTAACTACTCGCATGCACGCAGTGGAGTAGTAATGTCTTTCTTCCGCCCTCACGTCCACTCAATTTGCATGCACTGTATTAATTGACCATCAATGAAGTGAAGGACTTTACACGCGTCAAATTATCACATGAGGTGGATCTTGGTACAAAATTGCATCCTCCCGTGTACCCGCATGTGCGTGCGAGGGTATGAGTGCGCGCGTCGCATGCGTGCACATCTTCACTACGTGCATGTACCGCCAGTGCGGCTCAGGGAGGACGAGTACATTCTTCTGGAACCAGCAGCACGTCATTGTGATCAATCCACACAAGGATGTCGCGACAACGCCTCCACATGTGCCACGTGGCTTCATGAACTGTAAGAGAGACACTATGTAGCGTGCCATTGTGTTTTGCACATACTCACATCCACTCAAACATCACGCCTCCAGTCTGCCATTGTGTTTTACTATTAGAGTGGAATGTCGTCTTGAATCCTATAGGATGGTACGAGTGTTTGATTGTGCATAGAAAAAACGCAGAATTCTTTCAAAGAGGTTTGAGTGGATGTGATGTTTCCTATGAAATCTAGTGCAAATGAATCATATGGAAAAATTCCTATGGTTTACAATCCTACGAATCAAACAACCAAGATAGGAAAAATTCCTAACGATTAGAATCCTCCAAAATTCCTTCGAGAATCCTTTGAATGAAAGAAGCCCTTAATATATTTTATGATCCATGGAATTGTATGATCCATGGAATTGTATGATCCATGGAACAAATAATGGCAATTCAACTATGAAAAAAGTTGGGCAGTTATGATACGGAAGGTTCTAGAACAAAGGAGAACCACTATTGTTTTGAGATTTGTGCATTATGCTTAAGTCCAACCATGGAGTCTGCTATATTGTACATGTGGCAAAATCCAGTGGGGGGCTAGAAGATGGTGCGATGGGCCGAGTGTAGGGAGACTATGAAGGAGTGCACAACTGCGAGATCGATATTTAGAGAGAGGGGGCGAGAACGTGCGCTGTTGCGCGCAGTGGCGGAGCCATGAAAAATGTCCCATGAGCTAGGGGGCCAAGCATTGCTAATCCTTTACGAGGAGGGCTAATTCATCAACTTAAACCATTTTTACCAGCAATTGTCTAATGATCACATTCAAATTAGCCTCAATATATAGTGATGTTAGGGGGGGGCAGGGCCCTTGCTGCCCCCTGTCTTCGCCATTGTGCGCGCGTCTGAGAGATGAAGCGGAAGGCATGGATGATGAGAGGGGGCGTTGGATATATAATTAATGTGGGTGTATTAGCTATATATGTAATCCTATATAGAGAGGTATAGATTGATCGATGTGGACATGGGAAAGAGGGTGAGACCTCACTAGATATATAGATTGATCGGTTTATGTGGAAAACTATGAAAGACCTAGCTATACACACACACACATAGAGGAACATCGATCGTTGCGCATGCATGTGAGAGATAAAGAATGCCCGATATGATGGAGAGGGGGATGTGTGTGTGTGCCTTCATGGGAGACCGACCTGAAGAAAAAGATTGCATGTGTGCGATGGATAATGCTGACTGGTAGTGTGTGTGCATGTATGCATGAGAGAAAGTTAGTGGTACAATTATAAAGAGAAGACCAATGTGTGGGTGTAAAAGACTAGGTGAGGTCATAATCAATGTAAAGTTGAATTCAAATATTTGAATAAGAGATCACGATGTTTGAAACCCATGCATGCATGAATATAACGGAGATCTGCGCAACATGGTTTGGGAACGAGCATGTTGTAATGTATACACATTGAACAAGGTTAGACTGGTTTGAATTTGAGATACCGATGGCAGACATCGTTTGGCCACATTGCATCCGTGCATGGACACACTATTCTAATTGGAGATGATGGGTGGCTTTCGCATCACATATCTATATCTATACCTCTATATATATTATATTTTTTATTTTTTATATAGTGTGCGGATAACTTTAACTTTGAAAGATGGTCGTTGGATGAGGCCAATCCGATGGTGCAGAGCTGGCAAATTTGAGCACTACTGGCCATTGGATATCATCTAGATTCCACCAGATTTTGCCACATGCACAATCTAGAAGACTCTATGGTTGAACTTAAGCATAATGCACAAACCTCAAAACACAAGCACTTCTTCTTTGTTCTAGAATCTTCTGTATCAGAGTTACCCAAATGTTTTTCTACATGATTTGTTTTTACTTTATGCCTTACAACGCACAATTCTATGAATCTTAAAATAGATTAGCTTTCTTATAAAAACTAGATGATTTTGAATGAAATGAACTATAAGAATTAAACGAACATCTACATCATACATATATGACTCAAAGCTTACATGCTATAATGTGGTATTCATTCATAATTTGGTTGCCAAATCTCATGCGTGCAATGCACATGTGCCTTACTAGTCTAAATGGTGTCTCTGTGTGTGTGTGTTGTGCGTGTTAAACACATTGTACGTAGTATATCATACTAGTCTAAATTGACTTTTTTCTTTTGGGTACACGTTAAGCTTATTCTCCCGAAATTTCAAGCCGCGCCTTGTTATGCCGAAATTTCAAGCTAGCGTCTCTGTCTATCGTGCTGCGAAACTCCCGCCTCTTCAACCTGCGCCTTGTTACCCCAAAATATTTAAGATAAATATTTGTCTCGTTGTGCTGTGACAACTCCCTCCATCTCAACATGCGCCTTGCTATTCCAAAATTACATCGCGCACGAACACTCCCACCTCCTGTGAAACCCCGACACATGAAATGCCCGTGATACCCCTGAACCGAAAGAACCACCTCAAATCGGTGGGGGTACTTTCGTAACTTACCCCACATTTCGGACAAGTGCGTCCCTAAGCAATGGTTCCCTACTCCCATCCCATCCGCCCACCCATTCATACACCGAGGCTGGGAAAACCCACGAAGCCCCACACCCTCCTCCATCCGCCACCCAGCTGGAGCCTCTTCCCCGACGACGTCGTCCACAACAACACCTCGACGTCCCTCATCCACTGTACCAGATGAGGATTCGTTGTTGATCTGGTCGTCCCGCTGGTTCAGCCACCCCGTCCTCCATCTCCAAGGAGCTGCCCTAACGTTCCCCTCGTCTTTCACGCCACCTCCATTCCCACACCGCCGTCTTCACCTGCACCACCGGAAGAGCATCATCATCACCGTTTCCTCGGATGAAGCTGCGGCCTAACCGGCGCCACCAAAGAGGTTGTACACTAATCGCCGCATTTTCTTCTTGATTCAATCTCACGGTGCTGCCAGCGCTCGGTCCCGAGCCGACACGGTGCGGCTCCATCCACGGAGGCATCACCGGCCACTTCCTCCACGACGTCGCTCCCTCGGCGGCGATGTCTACATCAGTAGGAGCTGCTGCTGCTTTAGCTCTTGCTCGCGCTACTGCTCTGCTCTTTCTCTCGGTCCCCTGCCTGGTCTGCTCTTGCTCGCGCTACTGCTCTCGCTCTTGTTCTTGCTTGCGATGCTGCTCCGATTTAGCTACACTTCAGTCGACTGAATCGACTTTTGGGTCAGTCGATTTTCAAGGGGTGGGGGGCTCACCGGAGTTAAGGAAGAACCAGCCGCAGCGGGGAGGGGGGCTCGCCGGAGAGGTACCCCACTATCTATCTTAGGGTTCAGGGTGGGGGCGGTGGTCGCCGGTGGTGGTGGGGCGGTGGCATGGGGATTGGCGGAGAAAAAGCTCTCCACGGGGGGCCTACAGGGATGGCCGGGGCGGCGGCGCACCGGCAGTGGGGAGTGTTTTCGGGGTGGGCGGGGCAGCGCACCGCCGGCCGCGGGCGGCGGGGGGCGGCTGTTTGGCCGGTGGTGGCTGGCGGCTCAGGGGTGTGGAGGTTGAAGATGAACTACAGGCTCTTGATTTCGTATCCAACGGCTGCAAAATCGACTGACCAGAGATGAAAAGGTCAGTCGACTGATGTGTAGCCTCACCTCTAGTGCGTTTAGTTTCGACAGTCAAATTCAGTTTCGACAGCAAAATTCAGTTTTGACAGTTAAATTCAGTTTCGACAGTTAAATTCAGTTTTGACAGTTAAGTTCAGAGATTAGCGGCTGATGTATACATCTAGCACTTTGTGGTTATGTATTTTACATCATCTATTGGAGATGCTATTAGAATTCCACTCAGATTAACGTTGTCTCTCTTGTCCTGCTTCAGCCTCGGCATCGTACAACTCACCGGAGCTGCTCCAATGATGAAACCCTCCATCACAGCGGAGCAGTACCTCAGGCTCCATCTCCAGACGCCTAAGATCTTCCTCTCCTCCTCCGATAGCCAAGTCAGCCGGAGCATCCTCACCAGCCAACCCAATCACGCTGAGATCGACATGGCTTCGCCAAAGAGGTTGTACACTTGTTTTAGTTTGACTTTATCTCACCATGCTTCTTTGCATCCTGTGATCTCCCAATTCTTGTGAACCAAACACCCAGATTGGCAGAAATCCTATGTTTTTAAATTCTGTGTTTTGCACGTGCATTCCTATCCTATTCCTGTCTATTTCCTATCCCTACATTGTTAGAATCCTCAAATTCAAACAAGCCCTTACACGATTACTTTTGTTACATATATGTGTCAAAGAAAACCTTGTGTGGTTTGTCCTGCTCCTGCGGTGCTGTGTTCCACCCCAGCTCAGCCGCTCCAACGACGGAAGGGTTCACCACAGTAGGGATCCGCTCTCCAGACTGTATTTCGCCGCCTCGGATCTTGTTCCCCGCCGCCGGCAGCCACGACAACTGCATTACCATCATCAACTAAGCAGATGACCTTGAGGACTACACGGGTCCGCAAGAGAGGTTGCACTCTTTCATGTCTGCTTACGTTATGCATTGCTTAATATAATGACATGCTACTTTATCATCGTGTTCAGCTATTAGACTCTGACTCAGGTCCAAACTTATGCTGAAACTTGAGTTTCTAAATGGTTGTGGGGTACATATTGGGGCAGCAATCAGTACTATCTGTCTACTATCTGGTTAATCTTGGGTGTCTACTATGAGTTTCATGTTGGGTGCAAACAAACATTAAAGGAGCCATTATCTATATTTTTTAACTAAAGCTATTATCTGCCTGGTATCATTTGTTTTAGGTCTATCCACAGTTTGCTACCATCACTCTGGATTTGTGCATGCACTCCTTACATAATCTCACTATGTTTTATTCCTATGCATGTCAGTTATTGTACACAATGGAACTGAACATTTAGAGCAAAAGAGACGAGCCTTGCGTGGCAATAAAATTTCATGCAGACGTCGCTCCATGGTGGGCACAAAGGCAGCCCCCCTCCACCCATTTCGGATCATAATCAAGAGGAAGATAGCTATTATGAGGGGGATTCAGAAGCAGAAGACCACTCCTATTTACCCCATGAGGTCTTCTCTCTAACTTTGCATGCCGATGTTGGTAAAATCATGCATATGGTGCCTTGCATTGCTTACTGTATACATCAAAGATGTCATCTGCTTAGTTTAGACATGCTTTGTGTCAACGCCATCTGTTTAGTTTCTTTATAGTATATGTGAATCATGCAATGCCATCTTGTTTAGCCAGGCATCCTATATGTGAATTTTGCAATGTCACCCTGGTTCTCCAGTTATTTTATATGTGAATTATATCATGATATCATTTTTTTATTGCGTGTTAAATTTGTCAACAATTTTAGTACATTCAATTACTCTTCTTGTGCATCAGCCATTCGACACGGTCAAGGAAATAATCTGGAGTGGAAACAAGGTCTTCAGAGAAGACAATGCTATCTGACGAAGTGCATGTCTTGCTGGTTACAGATAGCTCCTCAGAGGAGGATTCAGTGACAGATGACCAGTCATATTCCCCCCGAGGTTGTACCGACCCGACCCGAATGGATCAAGTCTCTGTGCATAAGTGTCATCCCTGGATTGGTATGCTGACACACATAGTACTCGAGGATTTATAACAGAGGTAAATCACATGTAAAAGTAATGTAAATACTATTACCTCAATCCAAAATAGCGGAAGTAACAAGGTTGTGGATTCCCATCAACACCAACGGCAAAGTTGAGTGTAGAAATCGTAACCCTAACGTATCACTTACTCGTCGTAAGAAATCCTGCAACATGAGACGTTGCAGCCACAGAGGGTCAGTACATTGAATGTACTGGCAAATTCACACCAGAGGATAATGATGAATAAAGGCTATCACTACATGCATATTTGGCTGGTGGAAAGGCTCTAGGGTTATAAGGTTTTTGCGAAAAGCCAATTTTTCCCTACTGCAAAGGAATAAATTTATTTAACTATCATGGTGGTTGTTAAACATTGAGAATGGTTGACAGCATTCTCAATCCCAATTAAGTAACATCATTAAACCCAACAAACTTAATTTAAAGTAACATGATGAGACTTACATGATAATCCAGGTACTAGATACTCAAGATGTCCATCACTGGGGACACGACTAACCATGATTAGTTTATTACACTCTGCAGAGGTTTGCGCACTTTTCCCCACAAGACTCGATCGCCTCTGTTGGATTTCTCGCACTACATGGTGTTTGAGAAACGGATGACCGAGACATAGTCTTTCAGAAGCACTAGCACCTTACGATGGATAGACCGGTACACCTATTTTCCCCTACATCTGCTAGTCTACCCTGTAAGAGTTCACACGACTTAATCAACTATGCCAGAGCCCATAATGGCTTGTGGATAAACACGGAAGTTTCTAGTATGAATAGTCTCATGATCCCTTTGAGCCTAGGTGGCGGTCCAAAAGAAAACAGGCAAGTCCTTGAAAACCTAGGTGCCCCAATCCACCCAGATGTGTGTTTAAGTTGCCCCTTAGATAAACCATTAATTAATCAAACTCACATCTGTCATGGATATCACTCACCCAATCCACGTCTACTAGCATAGCATGGTATAATAAGCAAACGTAGAAGTAACTCCCAAGGGTTTGATAATAAACAGGTAATAGGTACTACCTCAACTACTTCCCATCCCACAATTTAATTAGATCCTAATCATGCAATGTGTGAGGATTGATCTAATGCAATAAAATTGCATAGTAAAAGAGGTATGATCAAAGTGTTACTTGCCTGCAACGTTGATGAAGATGATTCGCACTCAAAACTCTTGATGGTTCTACTAGTCACACTCCAGTCAATCTATTGTAAGCAAGCAATAGTAACCACACATAAGCAATCACTCAAAAGACCAGAAAGATCGAAGAAGTCGATTCAGAAAACATCAAAACCAAGCAAATAGCTCTTGCAACATAAAACAATTTCTAACAGTACCAAAACTATGTGAATTTGGCCTTATTAGAATGTTTAAGTCAAGAGCTTCGATTTGCAAAAAGAAACAACTCAAACGGAGTTACAAAAATCAAGTTATGATCAAATGAAGTTTGAATTCAAAACTGATCTAATTCAAATTTTAAACTTTTCAAAAACATGTTTGAGTTGGATTACTGGATAGAGGAGATCATAACAAAGACGTGAGCATTGGTTTCGTTGGATTTGGACTAACGAGTAAAAAGTTATGATCGATTGAAGTATAGGGACTAAATTGTAGGGAAACTAATTATGAATAGGTCCCTGACTAAAATTAACAGAAAAAGAAAAGGCTAAATAACGAACGTTCGCTAATCTAGTTCTAAACAGAGGATGTTCTCTAAATAGATCTAACTAAAAAAAACTAAACCATTTTTTTAAACGAAAACCAAAGTAAACCTAAAAGAAAAAAAATTAAACCAGACCTGGACAGTTTTATACCGGTTTGGCCGGTTCGGGTGGATTGGCCGGCGGGTCATCGGTGACAGCGATTATGGTGGCGGAGGCAAGCTCCGGCGACTGCAACGATGGCGGCATCGGGCGACGACGGCGGCAGCAGCTAGCGGCGCAGGCGGTGGCTACGCAGGGCGGAGGAGGCAGCGGCGAGGCGCGGCAAGGCGGCGCGGCTTTGGAGCGGCGGCGACGCGAGATGCGAGGGCGGCGGCGGCTCAAGGCATCACGGGGCTTGAGGGGCCGGCTATTTATGGAGGAGGACGGCGCGGGTGGCGTGCGGGAGGGGGCAGAGGAGGCCGGGGCGGGCACGTCGAGCAAGGCGGCGCGGCGGCGGACTCGGGAGGCGTGCCGGCGGCGAACTCCTCCCGGAGTCGGAGGCGGCGGTGCGGGCGCGTGGGCCGGCTGGCTAGCTGGCTGGGCCGGCCCGGTCGGTCTAGAAGTTTTTTTTTTCTTTTTTAAATAAACATTTTTCATACAATTAAAATAATAAAACGAAATAACTAAAAATATTATATAGGCATATAATATATCAAAATTTTGAGAAAAAGATTTTCTACGACATGAACATTTTTATAAATTCAAATAAAATCCACACAAATTCAGATAAATCAAAGAGTGCTACTGGTCTATTAATATCCAACAAAAATCATTTTAAAAATACCAAAATGATTTCAAATTATTTTTTCTCCAATTTTCTATTGTAGGGAATCATGTTACCCTATTTTCCATGTATGTTGTTTTTGGAGAAAAATAATTTGAATAAAACTCAAATAATCCAAATTGAAAAATAATTTCAATGGATTTTGAATTTGAGTTTCTTTGAAACTCCCAACTCATATTTCATATAATTTGAAGAAGTCATTTTATCTTCTCTCGTGAAAATCATTGAGTTGCATAAAGTTTCAGAATTGGAAATATTCTCAAATGAAATTCAAATATTTTCAACACCCCTTGTCATTTAAATAAATGGAAGAAGTCATGTCATCTTCTCTCTAGGGTTTTGTGATGAAAAGAATTTGAATTCACGGGGATCAAAAGAAAAGTTGAGAGTTTGGGAAAGTCCTTTTATTCCCTCTCATTTAACTTTCAAAAAGTTTCGAATTTCACTCAATCAATCACACAACAATCAAACAAACAATCAACCTATCTATTTATTATAACATTCCAAAATTTAGAATTTTGGGATGTTACAAACCTACCACCCTTAAAATGAATCTCGTCCTCAAGATTCGGAGAGGCTAGCAAGAAATAGGTTAGGGTTTGGGGGTCTCCTCAAAATCCATCGATCATCACACGGGGTCTGGGGTGCTACCACCCTTAGAGGCATGGTTACGGTTCCATCAAAACTCATATACTCCATCCTTATTCTTGACAGTGTCGTTCTTCTCAGATCCTTGAGAAAATTCCTTCTCTGAGCTCTTCTGGTAGTGGCATAACCTTTTCCTCAATTCTTCTATCCTTTCCTCTTGGTAAGGTTATTTCGAGACTGGGTCTTCTTAGCTGACGGGTCTGGCGCCAAAACTAAACAACTATCGACATCTCATGGTGGTCAACCATTTATGGTTTCTCCTACAGGAAATGGGTCTTGGTTGATCCTCACCGTATAACCTACGGTTGGCAAAGCTGCCTTGTACAAGGGAAAAAAATACCTATACCATTCTAAGGCTTAAACAAGGTTTAATATCGCCGTCTCTCTACTATTGGTAAGTCACTCAGATTTACCATCCCATATAGCAAGGCGAATAATAAGAGTAAGTCGGTATGGTGATCAATCCATCCCGCACCCAAATCATTACCATGTATATAGTTTAGCGAATCTCGCAAACTAACACTCGGTCATCCTCACAAGCATTGCAGAATTTCTCTTGTCCACAAACTGCATTCGGAATAATCCATTGATTCTGCAAGCCAAACAAACATCTATCATTCCTTCACAACTCTCAGGTTTAGCGTTACTTCTATAAAACCATCTGCCGATAAACGTCGTATCTTCCTCCAGGGTTCTTCCTTCAGCAAGGATGTGCTTGCTTCTTGGCAGGTCCTGGGGTCTGTGGGTTATGGCCCATCTCATCACTTGTAGTCCTTGAACTTATCATCGGGCAACTGATCATTATTCCAACTTCCAACTTCCTAGTATTCTTAAATCCATCCAATTGTACTGTCTTCCTTCCTTGTATTGGCACCAAACTAGGACATGTTTACTCAGACTCATCATGGAATTTCCATTGATCATATTTCCAACATCATACCTCCTTTATATCCAATAGTAATTTATCTCTTCATCCCCGTGGGATATCCCTCATACCGAGATAAAAACTTATACTTATGAAGTCCATATTCCACTTCGTGGAACATCATTATCCTTTCCAGGGTCAAGCGTCCTTGCAGGGGAATATTGGCCATCTCTGCATGGCACTTCTTCAACTGGGAAACGTGAAACACATCATGAACTCCTGACAGTCCTTCGGGTGACTTCAACTTGTTGGCCACTTCTCCCATACGCTTCAAAAACTCGATATGGTCCTACAAATCTCGGGGCTAACTTTCCCTTAACTCCAATTCATTTAACTCCTTGCAGAGGGGACAAAGACATGCTCTGTCTCCAATCTCATAGACTACCTCCTTGAGTTTTTGAGTCTGCATATCTCCTCTGCCTGTACTAAGCTACCTTCAGTCTATCTCGAACCAACTTAACATTCTCGTCTGACTCCTTAATCACATTTGGTCCAAACAACTGACGGTCTCCAACTTCATCCCGCATACTCTTGGGGTATCACACATATTGAGACAAAACTCATATTCATTTTGTCTGAAATCCACTCAGTGGAGTATCCTTATCTTTCCCAGGGGTCAAGGGTTCTTACAGGGTACTACCACCCTTAAAAATGCACAAATCTTCCATAGACCATATTTCTCTTATCCTCAAAAATGGTCAAAATCCTTCTTCATAGAGTAACAACTCATAAAGTCCATATCAGTACCAACGATGCTAACTTTATTCATTCTCAAGTGATTACAATCTCTCGCTTTTCCATTACATGTCTCAACTCAACACCTCAATGTAAAAGAAAATGTTCTCACTTCTACTACTCTATTTCTTTTGTTGCAAACTCAACTATTTAGCACAAGTCTCCTTCTCCTTGGGGCATTCTCTGGCAAAGTGCCCTGCTCCATTACAACTAAAACATATTACTTCTGGCAAGTATCGAGGTTTCCTTTTTGGGCAACTGTTGAGGTAGTGTCCTGACTCCTTGCACCTATAACATGTGATATGACTCAGATCCTTGCTGGAATCCACTCTGCTTCTCTTTTTGGACTTTTCCATTCAAATTAGGGCTTCTATTTCCTGTGGGTCATACTCTACTTCCTCTGTCGGGAATTCTACTAGATCCCCATTCAAACAATTTTGGGAGATGTGTCCTTCTTCTCCACATGAATAGCAAGACTTAGTGCAGGGTGTACTCGGGTCCTCTTTAGGTGTGTCCTCCACATCTTCCTTCATCACAACTTCTTCTAAAATTTCCATGAGGGCTCCTTTCATTACTTCTTTCTTCTGCTGGATGGTTCGTTGTACCATGGGGTAAATGTGACACTGAGTAGGATAGTGGGTAGTCCCTTCACACAAGAAACAAGTAATCTGCCTAATTGGGCATTCTTCAACTGGGTGACTTCCTTCACAATTAGGGCATTCATCCTTGTGTTCTTTATGGGTGTGTCCTATTTCTCCACAAATCTTGCATGCACAAGGTTTCTTCATATCCTTTCCATAAGGCTTCAACTTCTGGGACACAAACCGAGACTTTGGCAAAGTCAATTTAAATTCTTTCCAAGTGGTTACTCCTCGCCATCCATTGATGGTTTGGTACATCCTCCACCAAGTAGCAAAACCTCTTTCAAAGCACCGAAGAGCATGCTGGATCATATCCTTTCCAACTATAGGGTTATTCTTTATATGATCCTACATGTTCTAAATCCATCGGTCCATCTCCAATTGACTTATCGGTCCAGGAAAACATGAGTTCATCTCCATTCGTCCTCTATTGGGTCCATGGGTTTGGGGTGAGATAAGAGAGATAGAGAGGGATACACACAATACAAACAATAGTTTTAAAAAGACAGATTTTTATTGTGGCTGTCGAAAAAAAACATCAAACAAATGACAGCTCACAATCGTCGCATCTAACGTAGGGATATAACTGGGGTTTGGTCTTCTAAAGGTCAATAAATCTTCAAGGCTGTCTAACTCTTCCAGCCTTGTTCATGCCTCCAATGGCTTCTTCCGATCATGCTTGTCTTTCTCAAGTTCTTTTGCCAGATCAACTCTGTTGACGCGGAATCTCTCGTGACGTCCTTTAATATTCTGGAGTTGCGTTCCAAACTTCTGGTTTCAACATCCTTCACATGAACCATGGTCATACTGTCCTTCAGTTCCTGACAAATCTCTAGTATCTCGAGGTTGTAGCTCCTCTAGCTTGGCTACTTTCAGCTTTTGGTTCCTGAGTTCTTCACGAAATGCTTCCTTGTCTAATACGGCTTCATGGAGCTCCACCTTAAACTTCTTGATGTACTACTCCAGATCCTGGTGATACACCGGCTAAGGTTAAAACTTCATCTTACTAATAGGTGCTCCATCAGCCTTCTTCCATCAAATCCATTCTGAAGAAATGCATCCTTAACTCAGCACGGTGACAATAGCATCAGCGGGTGATAATACCATCGATAGTCATGTTTCTGCTCTTGTCATTTCCATGAGCTATCATTCCATAGTTGATATCTCCAGCCTTAGGGTTTTCTTTGACAAATCTTTGAGTTCTCATGCTCCTTGTTTCAGTCTTTCTCCGATACACCTGGATCTCGGGTATTGACAACTTCCATAGTCTGCCAAGTTCCATAAGGGTAGCCTTCCTAGGTCATACAAATCTTGGAATTCTTCAGAGCCTTCAAATTCTACTTGTCTTCGGTCTTCAACCGTTGTAGTTTCCATTATTCAGATGTGCAGAAAATACTCTTCATTCAGAAGTGCTCTTAGTTGTCCGATATCTTGTACTTCTTGGGGTGGTCTCATCCGTCGAATCTTTGAGTGGTCAAAAGGGAAAAGGGGTATGGTCTCACTAAAGGGGATTTTTGAATAAGCTCAGAAGAGAAGAGAGGTTAAAGACCTTTTTGAAAGGGAAAGTTGTAGAGAAAAATCTTTGCTATGGGCTTGCCAGTTTCTAGGGTCACGTCCTACAGTCAACATAGTACTCGAGGATCCGACCCGAGTGGAGCGACCCGACCTCAATGGATCAAGTCTTTGTGCTTAAGTGTCATCCCTGGATCGGTATGCTGACACACACAGTACTCGAGGATTTATAATAGAGGTAAATCACATGTAAAAGTAACGTAAATACTATTACCTCAATCCAAAATAGCGGAAGTAACAAGGTTCTGGATTCCCATCAACACCAACGGCAAAGTTGAGTGTAGAAATCGTAACCCTAACGTATCACTTACTCGTCATAAGAAATCCTGCAACGTGAGATGTTGCAGCCACAGAGGGTCAGTACATTGAATGTACTGGCAAATTCACACCAGAGGATAATGATGATTAAAGGCTATCACTACATGCATATTTGGCTGGTGGAAAGGCTCTAGGGATATAAGGTTTTTGCGAAAAGCCAATTTTTCCTTACTGCAAAGGAATAAATTTATTTAACTATCATGGTGGTTGTTAAACATTGAGAATGGTTGACAGCATTCTCAATCCCAATTAAGTAACATCATTAAACCCAACAAACTTAATTTAAAGTAACATGATGAGACTTACATGATAATCCAGGTACTAGATACTCAAGATGTCCATAACTGGGGACACGACTAACCATGATTAGTTTATTACACTCTGCAGAGGTTTGCGCACTTTTCCCCACAAGACTCGATCGCCTCCGTTGGATTTCTCGCACTACATGGTGTTTGAGAAACGGATGACCGAGACACAGTCTTTCAGAAGCACTAGCACCTTACGATGGATAGACCGGTACACCTATTTTCCCCTACATCTGCTAGTCTACCCTATAAGAGTTCGCACGACTTAATCAACTATGCCAGAGACCATAATGGCTTGTGGATGCACATGGAAGTTTCTAGTATGAATAGTCTCATGATCCCTTTGAGCCTGGGTGGCGGTCCAAAAGAAAACAGGCAAGTCCTGGAATACCCAGGTGCCCCAATCCACCTAGATGTGTGTTTAAGTTGCCACCTTAGATAAACCATTAATTAATCAAACTCACATCTGTCATGGATATCACTCACCCAATCCACGTCTACTAGCATAGCATGGTATAATAAGCAAACGTAGAAGTAACTCCCAAGGGTTTGATAATAAACAGGTAATAGGTACTACCTCAACTACTTCCCATCCCACAATTTAATTAGATCCTAATCATGCAACATGTGAGGATTGATCTAATGTAATAAAACTGGGTAGTAAAAGAGGTATGATCAAAGTGTTACTTGCCTGCAATGTTGATGAAGATGATTCGCACACAAAACTTTTGATGGTTCTACTCGTCACACTCCGGTCAATCTATCGTAAGCAAGCAATAGTAACCACACATAAGCGATCACTCAAAAGACCAGAAAGATCGAAGAAGTCGGTTCGGAAAACATCAAAACCAAGCAAATAGCTCTTGCAACATAAAACAATTTCTAACAGTACCAAAACTATGTGATCGATTTGCAAAAAGAGCTTCGATTTGCAAAAAGAAACAACTCAAACGGAGTTACGAAAATCAAGTTAAGATCAAATGAAGTTTGAATCCAAATCTGATCTAATTCAAATTTTAAACTTTTCAAAAACATGTTTGAGTTGGATTACTGGATAGAGGAGATCATAACGAAGACGTGAGCATTGGTTTCGTTGGATTTGGACTAACGAGTAAAAAGTTATGATCGATTGAAGTACAGGGACTAAATTGTAGGGAAACTAATTACGAATAGGTCCCTGACTAAAATTAACAGAAAAAGAAAAGGCTAAATAACGAACGTTCGGTAATCTAGTTCTAAACAGAGGATGTTCTCTAAATAGATCTAACTAAAAAAACTAAACCGGTTTTTTAAACGAAAACCGAAGTAAACCTAAAAGAAAAAAAATTAAACCGGACCAGGATGGTTTTATACCGGTTTGGCCAGTTCAGGCGGATTGGCTGGCGGGTCATCGGCGGCGGCGGTTACGGCGGTGGAGGCGAGCTCCGGCGACTGCAGCAACGGCGGCAGCGGGCGACGACGGCGGCAGCAGCTAGCGGCGCGGGCGATGGCTACGCAGGGCGGAGGAGGCAGCGGCGAGGCGCGGCAAGGCGCCGCGGCTTTGTAGCGGCGGCGGCGAAATCTGCGGCGGCGATGCGAGATGCGAGGGCGGTGGCGGCTCAAGGTATCGTGGGGCTCGAGGGGCCGGCTATTTATGGAGGAGGACGGCGCGGTGGCGTGCGGGAGGGGGCAGAGGAGGCCGGGGCGGGCACGGCGAGCAAGGCAACGCGGCGGCGGACTCGGGAGGCGTGCGGGCGGCGAACTCCTCCCAGAGTCGAAGGCGGCGGTGCGGGCGCGTGGGCCGGCTGGCTAGCTGGGCCGGCCCGGTCGGTCTAGAAGTTTTTTTTATTTTTTAAATAAACATTTTTCAGATAATTAAAATAATAAAACGAAATAACTAAAAATATTATATAGGCATATAATATATCAAAATTTTCAGAAAAAGATTTTCTACGATGTGAACATTTTTATAAATTCAAATAAAATCCATACAAATTCAGATAAATCAAAGAGTGCTACTGGTCTATTAAAATCCAACAAAAATCATTTTAAAAATACCAAAATGATTTCAAATTAATTTTTTCTCCAATTTTCTATTGTAGGGAATCATGTTACTCTATTTTCCATGTATTTTGTTTTTGGAGAAAAATAATTTGAATAAAACTCAAATTATCCAAATTGAAAAATAATTTCAATGGATTTTGAATTTGAGTTTCTTTGAAACTCCCAACTCATATTTCATATAATTTGAAGAAGTCATTTTATCTTCTCTCATGAAAATCATTGAGTCGCATAAAGTTTCAGAATTGGAAATATTCTCAAATGAAATTCAAATATTTTCAACACCCCTTGTCATTTATATAAATGGAAGAAGTCATGTCATCTTCTCTCCAGGGTTTTGTGATGAAAATATTTTGAATTCACGGGGATCAGAAGAAAAGTTGAAAGTTTGGGGAAGTCCTTTTATTCCCTATCATTTAACTTTCAAAAAGTTTCGAATTTCACTCAATCAATCACACAACAATCAAACAAACAATCAACCTATCTATTTATTATAACATTCCAAAATTTAGAATTTTGGGATGTTACAGAGGTGCATGCTCTAACTTGGCAGGGTTATGTTGCTCATATCGTGCGTATGGTATCTTGTATTGCTATGTCATTTGCTTAGTTTAGACATGCTTTGTGTGAATGCCACCTGTTTAGTGTCTAATTACCATATATGTGAATTATGCAATGCCATCTTGTTGCAAGACATTATATATGTGAATTATGCAATGCTATTTTGTTGCAAGGCATTATGTATGTGAATTATGCAATGCCATGCTTTTTAGCCAAGCGTCATACATGTGAATTATATCATGCCCTCCTTTTTGTATTTCTCATTGCTTTTGTCAACAATGTTTGTATATTCAACTGCTCTTCCTGTGCATCAGCCATTTGAATTGGTGATGGAGAAATCTGGAGTGAAAACAAGGTCTTCAGAGCAGACAATGCTACCTAGTGAAGCAGATATCTTGCCGGTTACAGATAGCTCTTCAGAGGAGGATTCAGAGGCAGATGACCAGTCCTATTATCCCCCTGAGGTGTATGCTCAAACTTGGCAAGGTTATATTACTCATATCATGCAGATGTTGTATTGCAATGCTTAGTTTTTACACCATATACACGATATTGAATGCCATCTCCTTAGTTGACACATCATATATGCGATTTCCCTCTGTTCACTTCCTTCGTATATAAATCGTATATTTGAATTATATCATGCCATGATGTTTACATAGACAGCATGTATCTGAATTATGGCATGCCAACCCATTTTCTAAAGACATCATATGGTTATATCATCTCATCCTGTTCACAGTTCACATAGTCATCATATTTTGAATTATGTCATTCTATCAGTGAATTATATCATGCCATCATGTTTCCATCGATGACATGGATTTATGGCATGCCAACCACTTTAATAGACACATCGTATAGTTATATCATGTCATCCTGTTTACATAGTCATCATATTTTGAAGTATGTCATTCTATCCTGTTTAGTTAGCCATCATACATGTGAAATTGTGTCATGCTATCCTGTTTAATTAGCCATCATATATGTGAAATTATGTCCTACTATTCTGTTTGTTTATAAAACATAAATGTGAATTATTTCATGCCCTGTTTTCTTCCCTACTATCCATTGCACCCGTCTATCTTACAATGTCTGTACATTCAATTACTTTTCTTGTTTATCAACCATTTCAATTGGAGGGGGTGATGGCAGTATCTGTGGGAGTAAAAACACGTCTTCAGAAAAGATCGTGCTACCTATCGATGGAGATAGAACAACGGTTGTACTTGCCCAAGAACCATCCCCACCACACATAACCCAGACTCACGCAGATTGTACCCCTACCCAGTTGGACAGAGAACCAGCTACACCCCTTCTAACCCCAACCCCGACAGATAGTAACCCAGTTCCCGTTGACACGGCACCGTCTCCACCACAGAGCACCCAAACACGAGCAATTAGTAAGGCAACTGCAGTGCCCAAAGCACGAGGACCACCACTCCGAACCCCAAGTCAACGCTTAAAGCAGAAGAAGAATTGTTCTCAGGTCAGGTTCCGTAGCTATTGTTCATACTACTTTGCTCTTGCATCATTGTATTTACTCATACCAACTAATTTCAAATTTGAAGGATGCAATTGAAACTCCAATGGAGCAACAGGTATGTTTTAAACCTGTTTCTTTAACGTGTTTGCTGTTGTAACTTGCTCTATGTTGATTTTAGTTTCAATTGAATAAACAGTTATATTCTCATGCCATGCACCTTACAAGTGTTGTTATTGTTGTGTAGTTTCCCACACTTATATTCTGTCTAAGTTGCTTTGTCTTAAATAGATATGATTCGAACAGTATCTATCTTGATTTGGCAACATAAACTAGAATAATATAGACCATACAGTGACCGTACTACATAGATATATGTTTGTTTCATGCTGTTATCCTGTCCACCTTACTACTGAACTGGTTTACCAAAATGAGTTTCATATACTACATTGTAAACCTGTGATGTGTTTGTTTGTTTCTCTTTTAGAATGCAGATAAAATATTGGAGAAGAGTACCCCATTATGCAATGGTACAGGAAGTAATGCAGATAAGGTTCAAGATAGTGAGACATCCCTATTGGTCTCAAAGAAAGATGATAAAAACTATATTGAAGACACTGAGACAACCCCAAAGTCATGTCTTGATGTAGTGTTTGAGTTACTGGTGTGACGCCCGGATGATTAAACTACAGCAGCCCTCTGCTAATGATGCCATGTCACTTCGATTACTATTGTCAATATCGCGTTAGTTCGAAACCGATTTAAATTCAATTCAAAATCGAGCAAACAATAAACGTTTTCAAATATTAAAATTTAAATGTTCTAAGTGAACCAAATAATACTTAGGTAATTAAGGTGGAGAAACCAAACTTTGAAAGAATGTAAAGGCTCTAAGATAATTAAAACAGTAGCTAAAAACAGTTAAATTAATGCCTGTTGAGTTTTATAAAATATTAAACTATTTTATCTTGGGTTGAGAATTAAGGTGGCGGTAGTATATTTATAAATACAATTTTAGGTGCTAGTGTTCATTTTTATAAAACTGAAATAAAAGGGAACTTGAAATAAAATAGAAAATAATAAAAGAAAAGGAAAATACAAAATAGAAAACAAAAGGAAAATGAAAAGCCCCCCTCCACTAGGCCGAATGGCCCAGCTGGCCGGCCCAACCGGCCAAAGGCCCAACCGGCCAACCCCACTCCTTTCCTTACCCCCCCCCCCCGCAACCCTAGCCGCCACCCCACTCGTCCACTCCCCCCCACTCGTCCACTCCCCCCCCCCCACTCGCGCCTCCCACGTTCCTCTCTCTCCCTCGTCTGGATCGAGGCAGGGGAGCCAGATCCCGCATCGCCGGCGTCGCCCGTCACCCCCCCCCCTCGCTGGACGCCTCCTTGCCTCACCCCGAGTCGCCCCGGCGCCCGTCCACGCCCCGCCCCCGATCTGGATCGGGGCACGACCCGGCGCCAACCGCCGTCGCCGGAGCCGCTTCACCGGCCCCCGCCCTCGTCCTCGCGCCCAGTCCCCACTCCCTCGACGGCGCCCCTCGCCTTGCCGACCGCGACCACGCCAGGACGCCCCTACGACGCCGCCGCACGCTCGGTTTCATCCTCGGGCCTCCGCACGCCGCCACCGTCGTCGTCCTCCCCACGGGTCGCCTCCGAGCCCGCTGCCAAAACCCTACGGCCCCCGTGAGCTCTCCCTCTCCTCCTCCTCTCCCCCTGCCGGATGCCTTTCGCCGTGCCCGACCGCGCTCAAGGCTGTGGCCTTCCTCCCCGCGCTGCGCCTGGACCGGCGTCCCACATGCGCGCCCGCTACACTCCGTTGGCTGTCGTCCGCGCCTCGTCGCGCCGTCCTTGCCACTCTGCACCATCCGCCTCTGCCGCCATCGTGCCACCGCCCTGGCTGGCGCCCCGCCGTAGCCCCGGTGAACTCACCCCACTGCAGCCCCCCCCCCTCACCGCGCTGACACAGTGCTCGCCTCTGCCTCCCACCGGCGCCCCATCACCGGCCGGCCGCCCTGGCGCGCACCGGCGCCTGGCCGCATCGTGCGACCCGCGCCCCTCGGGCATTCGCCGTTTGGGCGACACTCGGCGCCCGCGCCCGTGCCCGTAACCACCGTCCAGCGCCCGTTAAGGCCCTGGGCCACTTACACGCGGGCCCCAGCGCCCAGAACGATTAAAAAAAAGAAGAAGAAATTAAGAAAGAAATTAAAAATATATTTATATATAATAAAAACAAAATTAATTAATTAAAGAAATAATTAACTTAATTAATTTTGATTAATTAAACTAACCAAATAAGTAAACTAATTAAACATTAGTTATCTAATTAACCTGGTTAGTTAATTAGCTAAATAATTAGTATGACAGTGGGGCCCACCCCCTAATTAATTCTGATTAGATTAATTATATTTGGATAATTAACATGTGTCTCTGACCAGAGGGACCCACTGGTCAGGTTGACCAGTCAACTCTGTTGACTGCTGATGTCAGCATGACATCATGCTGATGTCATTAATTCATTTTTGAATTAATTTAAGTAATTAATTAAATTCCAGAAATTAATAAAATCTTTAGAAAATCATAACTTTTAATCCGTAACTCGGATTAAAATATTTTCAACGTGAAAGTTGCTCAGAACGACGAGACGAATCCGGATAAGCAGACCGTTCGTCCGCCACACACCCCTAACATATCGAACTCGCAACTTTCCCCCTCCGGCTCCTCTGCCCGAAAACGCGAAACACCGGGAATACTTTTCCGGATGTTTTCCCCCCTTCACCGGTATCACCTACTACCGCGTTAGGGCACACCGAACACCGCGTATTGCCTTGTTATATTTTGTGATGCTTTGTTTGCTCTGTATTCATTATTTCTTCCCCCTCTTCTCTCCGGTAGACTACGAGACCGACGCTGCTGCTGACCAGTTCGACTACAGAGTTGACGACCCCTCCTTCTTGCCAGAGCAACCAGGCAAGCCCCCCCCTTTGATCACCAGATATCGCCTATTCTACTCTATACTGCTTGCATTAGAGTAGTGTAGCATGTTACTGCTTTCGTTAATCCTATTCTGATGCATAGCCTGACATTGTCGCTACATCTGTTGATACCTTACCTGCAATCCTATATGCTTAGTATAGGATGCTAGTTTATCATCATTGGCCCTACATTCTTGTCAGTCTGCCTTGCTATACTATCGGGCCGTGATCACTTGGGAGGTGATCACGGGTATATACTATACATACATACATACTATACAGATGGTGACTAAAGTCGGGTCAGCTCATTGAGTACCCGCAAGTGATTCTGACGAGGGGGCTGAAAGGACAGGTGGCTCCATCCCGGTAGAGGTGGGCCTGGGTTCCCGACGGCCCTCGACTGTTACTTTGTGGCGGAGCGACAGGGCAGGTTGAGACCACCTAGGAGACAGGTGGGCCTGGCCCTGTTCGGCGTTCGCGGATACTTAACACGCTTAACGAGATCTTGGTATTTGATCTGAGTCTGGCTACGAGCCTATACGCACTAACCATCTACGTGGGAGTAGTTATGGGTATCCCGACGTCGTGGTATCAGCCGAAGCACTTCAGACGTCAGCGACGGAGCGGCGCGCGCCGAATTGGACTGGAACGCCACTAGGCTAGGTCTGCTTTCGGCCGCGTACGCAACGTGCAGGTGTGCTATGGGCGATGGGCCCAGACCCCTGTGCGCTTAGGTTTAGACCGGCGTGCTGGCCTCTCTGTTTTGCCTAGGTGGGGCTGCGACGTGTTGATGTTCCGAGGCCGGGCATGACCCAGGAAAGTGTGTCCGGCCAAATGGGATCGAGCGTGTTGGGCTATGTGGTGCACCCCTGCAGGGAAGTTTAATCTATTCGAATAGCCGTGATCTTCGGTAACAGGACGACTTGGAGTTGTACCTTGACCTTATGACAACTAGAACCGGATACTTAATAAAACACACCCTTCCAAGTTCCACAGACAACCCGGTGATCGCTTTTCTACAGGGCGACGAGGGGAGGATCGCCGGGTAGGGTTATGCTATGCGATGCTACTGGAGATGCTACTTGGAGATGCTATTGGAGATGCTACTTGGAGATGCTACTTGGAGGACTTCAATCTACCCTCTTCTACATGCTGTAAGGCGGAGGCTGCTAGAAGCGTAGTCTTCGACAGGATTAGCTATCCCCCTCTTATTCTGGCATTCTGTAGTTCAGTCCACTGATATGGCCTCCTTACACATATACCCATGCATATGTAGTGTAGCTCCTTGCTTGCGAGTACTTTGGATGAGTACTCACGGTTGCTTTCTCCCCTCTTTTCCCCCTTTCCTTTCTTTCTGGTTGTCGCAACCAGATGCTGGAGCCCTGGAGCCAGACGCCACCGTCGACGACGACCCCTACTACACCGGAGGTGCCTACTACTACGTGCAGCCCGCTGACGACGACCAGGAGTAGTTAGGAGGATCCCAGGCAGGAGGCCTGCGCCTCTTTCGATCTGTATCCCAGTTTGTGCTAGCCATCTTATGGCAACTTGTTTAACTTATGTCTGTACTCAGATATTGTTGCTTCCGCTGACTCGTCTATGATCGAGCACTTGTATTCGAGCCCTCGAGGCCCCTGGCTTGTATTATGATGCTTGTATGACTTATTTATGTTTTAGAGTTGTGTTGTGATATCTTCCCGTGAGTCCCTGATCTTGATCGTACACATTTGCGTGCATGATTAGTGTACGATTGAATCGGGGGCGTCACAAGTTGGTATCAGAGCCGACTGCCTGTAGGAATCCCCCTTCCAACTCCTTGGCCGAAGTCGAGTCTAGACATTGAAAAACTTTTACTAACATGGCTGTGTGGCCCATGGGCCCACGTCGCCATTAGGTGGTACTAGGATCTTTTACTCCTCGACCTTTACTCTGGGACGCTGATCTCTCCTCTATTCGGGTTAAATGAAGTTTACTAAATCTAACAATAGGATCTTGTTATCACTTTCACCCGGAGAGCCCCTTGTTACTGATGATCGTCTGCTGCACCAGAAGACCCTGAAGATACTCTGCGCTGTTAACCCGAGAACTTGTGTTCATCGCGTTTGCAATTCCCCTTCCACCGCAAACCCTTATGGATAACTACTTGCAGTTGTTATTCTTACATTCATCCCCAGTTGGTCTTGTTATTACAAGATAACCTGAAAACTCGTCGTTGTTTCGATAATCCTTTGAGCTTACTGCCTTGCTGTTCTTTGTCACCTGAATACCCCTACGGTTAATTATTGCAATTATCGAGTATCCGCTCATCCCCAGTTGTTCATGAGTTTCACAAAAGTCTTCGAAATATTATTCGATCTTCTGAAAATCCTTTGGAGCCTTTGGCTCTTGAAATTCTTGCTTGCTCGCATTATGGTTAATCCCATAAGTCTCGTAGTCTTATTGACATTCCTTGTCATTATCATTTTGGGTCTATTGACTCAATATGTTTGCGAATACACGCAATCATCATTGATCCTTATAAATTACTTTTCTGGCTGAGCTGCCATTCTTTTAACTGGAATTGGTTCTCGACCAATCGAATTGTCTTTGATTGTACCCTAAGGCTAATCAACTTATCCACCCCTAATCAGAGCATTGCTTCTGATCCCTTGATTTGGGAATCATAATTCCTTTGCATTTGACAATTGAGTTAGTCAGTTGTTTCTATAATCCGGTGCACTTGCATTCCTTCTTCCTTTGATAGAGTATCGATACCCACACCAGCTCCGTTGTGGACCATCGGTTCCTTTGTTGGATTTTATGTCCTTCATAATTAATCACCTTGTGAGCTCTTTCCCCTGATACATAATGCCTTTGGTACATTGTATCCTCTGCTTGACCAACAATGCTCTACTTTCGAGCTTGTATTAATTACCCCGAAGTTTGTGGTATATGTTCGTAAGATGCCCGGATGGGTTGAACCTATGCCTTCCTTAATATGTGTGAACTCGGAAGATTTCACGAGTCATACTCATCTGGTATTTCACCAGGTAAAATTTCAACGCTATAACTTCATCGAAAGCGAGAAGTGAATGAAAGGGTATGCATTGGAGAAGTGGGAGTCGACCTTGAACTTTGTGTTCATGCCCATGGACGCGATGTATATCCTATCCTGGAAGCTTCTTGTAATAATAGCTACTTCCTTGATATAATATCCTTTGGTTTCGTGAATTGATCCTTTGCAATCATGGTCCCGACCATATGTTCTTCCTTGATCCAATTCCCGGGCAAGTTTAAGCACTTGTCTTCTGTGGATCAATACCCCAGTCCAACCCTTACTTTGATCTACCGTCGAGTATTACCCCCCTGGTATCTCGAGATTATCACAAAACTTCATAACTTCTTATGAGTTCTCCATCGAGTGCTACCTTCCCACTGATTCCAATTTTTCACGGGCTCTGAGTTATTAAGCACTCATAGACACCGGTAACTGAACCGAGTCCGCACTACGATTCAACAACTCTTTAGTAAGCTTCTATAAGTACGAGTTTGTACCCGATCACGCCATTCCTAGCCTGTTTGGCTATATCATTGTCGTGATGATTTTAATTGTGCTACCCGGTCCTCTTCTCGGAGCACAATTTTCGACGATGAACTAACCTTACGTCGATCCTCATCATCATACCATTTCGCCTTGAACAACAAGCTTGGTTTCGAGTTGTGTCGTACCCTTGGTTCCAATAACCTTTCACTTCATCATTACTTTGACTTGATGTCGTCGCCGATCGATTACATCATCATGAACTCTCGCGACAAAGGTATCGTGATCATCAACATTCTGAGCTCATCCAGGATATCAATTGAATTCATGATGAGAAATACCATCCTTGCCCTCGATGAATTGTATTATCATCGACCACTTTATTGCCTTCCCACCAACACAAGCTTGTTCATGCTTGGTGTTATACCTTGAGTTCCTTGCTATCCAGCAATTGTTCTTCTTTACCTTGGAGTATTACCATCCTTTATGTCAAGAATGTTCTGAGAATTGTTCCACCTCTTGAGAATTCTTGACATAGAAATACTTCTCACCATCACCATTCTCTCTTGGTCCCCGTGTTAATTCCAACAAGTGAAGGGTGTTGTTTGGGTTCTTTCCTTCTAGCAACCCTATTTTTTTTAGTTAATGGTCGAAAGTTCATTCTTAGGCTATTGATTATTGAATCACCATTCTGACGTTGGTCGTGCAACCCAACCCACATTTCGGGCGCACCTTTCAACCAATGTTAATTGCGTATGTTTACCTCGAGCATACTTCCTTATATCATTTGATCTGACAAATGTTATCTCCTTGTTCACTTAATTGTGGAAATCCATCTTTTGGGAATCTCGGTGAATTGCCGTTGAGTTCACCAGACACCTCCTTGTCCTCTCCTTGGTTTAATGATGAACTATTGCTTCAGAAACCCGCTTCCATAGTTCATTTCTTGAGGATCTTGCAATGTCATTTCGACTATTTGTGTTGCACCTTTTTCCTCTCGGACCCCCTGAGTCTGAGGTTTCATGGCACCAATTGGATATGAATCTCGGTCAGATATGATGGTTGGGACAACTTTCCAAGAGTTATGATGTTGATCCTTTGATGACCCGGTAACATGATGTCATGCCTAGCACCCCCCCCCTCCGGCTGGAAGACCTATCATTATAGATTCCTTTTCAGCAAGGTTATCCATTCATCCATGAGGAAATTGTAAGACTTATTCTACAAGTTATTCCTGATGGATCCTTCGTGTTTCCAAGGTCTGATCTTCACCTGATGACCATGTCAATGCTATCTCGAAGCATGTCTATGGTACTCCGATTTTCAACAAGACCATTTGAAGCCCAATGCTAAATGTTTCTTGCTCAATTACCCAAACACCTTTGTATGGGCAATGTCATGAAAATTCTCTCCCCTACCTAAAGAGTTTTCTACATTATATCCTGACATGGATATCATGCTCTGCTTGTCCTTGGGAAGGATATACCCTTGAAATATGTGTTTAAACATAATTTCCTTTCCATTGTTCTGTTTAATTTGATAATCATATTTTCCTTTCCATTGTTGGTTTAACCTTTCTTGTGATCTATATGATCTAAGAGTAATATTCTCCTGCTTATGTAAACACCTCGGTGTACCATTCTGTCAGCAAGACCCTGTTACTATTGTTGAAAACTTTTCGGTAACCGCCGATGGACGAGAACTCTACCTATTGGACCGCCTCGTTCAACGAGCAGGAAAATGGTTCTCTTCGTCCCTCGCCCTTGGTACCGATGTTGTTGCCGACCTAACCGACAGACTATCCTCTGACATGCCTTGCTTTCATGATCGTGCAATACGTCACCGCCCTTCCTGCTTTTAACCCACATGGTGGGACCATAACCCACAGTTCCTCAGGATCGAAACCTGACTCTCCTGTACACCCCCTGTTCCCAAAGTTATTCCTCACGCGTGGCCTCGTGTGTAATTCATGAGCCACCTTCCGATGAGATCATCAATCTGGTATCTGACGCAATACTTATTCCCATTGCTCTGAATCCCTTTCACACTTTGTTTCAGACATCGAAAGATTGCCTATCCGATTGAAACTTCTCATGGTACCTTCTTACTTTGCTCTCGATAACTTCTTAAGTTTCAATACGAGAGATACTTATGCTTCTCCCCTTGAGTTAATCGTCCGATGATCAATTATGTTAGAATCCGTCCTTATAGAGTTTTTCCCCTCTTATCTTTTCGTAAGTCCGGTGATGATCCTGAAGGAAGGACGGCAACTTCATCATGATGCATTGATGCAGAGAAATGAAGACATCACCAAAAGGGATCAACTACTTCGAGAACAGCAACCAAGACCGAGGAGATCCGTTAGAATACTGTAACCAGAACTTTCCCCCTTACCCCCCTCCTAAATCTCGGGACGAGATTTCTTGTAGTGGAGGAGAATTGTGACGCCCGGATGATTAAACTACAGCAGCCCTCTGCTAATGATGCCATGTCACTTCGATTACTATTGTCAATATCGCGTTAGTTCGAAACCGATTTAAATTCAATTCAAAATCGAGCAAACAATAAACGTTTTCAAATATTAAAATTTAAATGTTCTAAGTGAACCAAATAATACTTAGGTAATTAAGGTGGAGAAACCAAACTTTGAAAGAATGTAAAGGCTCTAAGATAATTAAAACAGTAGCTAAAAACAGTTAAATTAATGCCTATTGAATTTTATAAAATATTAAACTATTTTATCTTGGGTTGAGAATTAAGGTGGCGGTAGTATATTTATAAATACAATTTTAGGTGCTAGTGTTTATTTTTATAAAACTGAAATAAAAGGGAACTTGAAATAAAATAGAAAATAATAAAAGAAAAGGAAAATACAAAATAGAAAACAAAAGGAAAATGAAAAGCCCCCCTCCACTAGGCCGAATGGCCCAGCTGGCCGGCCCAACCGGCCAAAGGCCCAACCGGCCAATCCCACTCCTTTCCTTACCCCCCCCCGCAACCCTAGCCGCCACCCCACTCGTCCACTCCCCCCCCACTCGCGCCTCCCACGTTCCTCTCTCTCCCTCGTCTGGATCGAGGCAGGGGAGCCAGATCCCGCGTCGCCGGCGTCGCCCGTCACCCCCCCCCCTCGCTGGACGCCTCCTCGCCTCACCCCGAGTCGCCCCGGCGCCCGTCCACGCCCCGCCCCCGATCTGGATCGGGGCACGACCCGGCGCCAACCGCCGTCGCCGGAGCCGCTTCACCGGCCCCCGCCCTCGTCCTCGTGCCCAGTCCCCACTCCCTCGACGGCGCCCCTCGCCTTGCCGACAGCGACCGCGCCAGGACGCCCCCACGACGCCGCCGCACGCTCGGTTTCATCCTCGGGCCTCCGCACGCCGCCACCGTCGTCGTCCTCCCCACGGGTCGCCTCCGAGCCCGCTGCCAAAACCCTACGGCCCCCGTGAGCTCTCCCTCTCCTCCTCCTCTCCCCCTGCCGGATGCCTTTCGCCGTGCCCGACCGCGCTCAAGGCTGTGGCCTTCCTCTCCGCGCTGCGCCTGGACCGGCGTCCCACATGCGCGCCCGCTACACTCTGTTGGCTGTCGTCCGCGCCTCGTCGCGCCGTCCTTGCCACTCTGCACCATCCGCCTCTGCCGCCATCGTGCCACCGCCCTGGCTGGCGCCCCGCCGCAGCCCCGGTGAACTCACCCCACTGCAGCCCCCCCCCTCACCGCGCTGACACAGTGCTCGCCTCTGCCTCCCACCGGCGCCCATCACCGGCCGGCCGCCCTGGCGCGCACCGGCGCCTGGCCGCATCGTGCGACCCGCGCCCCCTCGGGCATTCGCCGTTCGGGCGACACTCGGCGCCCGCGCCCGTGCCCGTAACCACCGTCCAGCGCCCGTTAAGGCCCTGGGCCACTTACACGCGGGCCCCAGCGCCCAGAACGATTAAAAAAGAAGAAGAAGAAATTAAGAAAGAAATTAAAAATATATTTATATATAATAAAAACAAAATTAATTAATTAAAGAAATAATTAACTTAATTAATTTTGATTAATTAAACTAACCAAATAAGTAAACTAATTAAACATTAGTTATCTAATTAACCTGGTTAGTTAATTAGCTAAATAATTAGTATGACAGTGGGGCCCACCCCTAATTAATTCTGATTAGATTAATTATATTTGGATAATTAACATGTGTCTCTGACCAGAGGGACCCACTGGTCAGGTTGACCAGTCAACTCTGTTGACTGCTGATGTCAGCATGACATCATGCTGATGTCATTAATTCATTTTCGAATTAATTTAAATAATTAATTAAATTCCAGAAATTAATAAAATCTTTAGAAAATCATAACTTTTAATCCGTAACTCGGATTAAAATATTTTCAACATGAAAGTTACTCAGAACGACGAGACGATTCCGGATACGCAGTCCGTTCGTCCGCCACACACCCCTAACCTATCGAACTCGCAACTTTTCCCCTCCGGTTCATCTGTCCGAAAACGTGAAACACCGGGAATACTTTTCCGGATGTTTTCCCCCCTTCACCGGTATCACCTACTACCGCGTTAGGGAACACCGAACACCGCGTATTGCCTTGTTATATTTTGTGATGCTTTGTTTGCTCTGTATTCATTATTTCTTCCCCCTCTTCTCTCCGGTAGACTACGAGACCGACGCTGCTGCTGACCAGTTCGACTACGGAGTTGACGACCCCTCCTTCTTGCCAGAGCAACCAGGCAAGCCCCCCCCCCCTTTGATCACCAGATATCGCCTATTCTACTCTATACTGCTTGCATTAGAGTAGTGTAGCATGTTACTGCTTTCGTTAATCCTATTCTGATGCATAGCCTGACATTGTCGCTACATCTGTTGATACCTTACCTGCAATCCTAAATGCTTAGTATAGGATGCTAGTTTATCATCATTGGCCCTACATTCTTGTCAGTCTGCCTTGCTATACTATCGGGCCGTGATCACTTGGGAGGTGATCACGGGTATATACTATACATACATACATACTATACAGATGGTGACTAAAGTCGGGTCAGCTCATTGAGTACCCGCAAGTGATTCTGACGAGGGGGCTGAAAGGACAGGTGGCTCCATCCCGGTAGAGGTGGGCCTGGGTTCCCGACGGCCCCTGACTGTTACTTTGTGGCGGAGCGACAGGGCAGGTTGAGACCACCTAGGAGACAGGTGGGCCTGGTCCTGTTCGGCGTTCGCGGATACTTAACACGCTTAACGAGATCTTGGTATTTGATCTGAGTCTGGCTACGAGCCTATACGCACTAACCATCTACGTGGGAGTAGTTATGGGTATCCCGACGTCGTGGTATCAGCCGAAGCACTTCAGACGTCAGCGACGGAGCGGCGCGCGCCGAATTGGACTGGAACGCCACTAGGCTAGGTCTGCTTTCGGCCGCCGTACGCAACGTGCAGGTGTGCTATGGGCGATGGGCCCAGACCCCTGTGCGCTTAGGTTTAGACCGGCGTGCTGGCCTCTCTGTTTTGCCTAGGTGGGGCTGCGACGTGTTGATCTTCCGAGGCCGGGCATGACCCAGGAAAGTGTGTCCGGCCAAATGGGATCGAGCGTGTTGGGTATGTGGTGCACCCCTGCAGGGAAGTTAATCTATTCGAATAGCCGTGATCTTCGGTAACAGGACGACTTGGAGTTGTACCTTGACCTTATGACAACTAGAACCGGATACTTAATAAAACACACCCTTCCAAGTTCCACAGACAACCGGTGATCGCTTTTCCTCAGGGCGACGAGGGGAGGATCGCCGGGTAGGATTATGCTATGCGATGCTACTGGAGATGCTACTTGGAGATTTGGGCTACTTGGAGATGCTACTTGGAGGACTTCAATCTACCCTCTTCTACATGCTGTAAGGCGGAGGCTGCCAGAAGCGTAGTCTTCGACAGGATTAGCTATCCCCCTCTTATTCTGGCATTCTGCAGTTCAGTCCACTGATATGGCCTCCTTACACATATACCCATGCATATGTAGTGTAGCTCCTTGCTTGCGTGTACTTTGGATGAGTACTCACGGTTGCTTTTCTCCCTCTTTTCCCCCTTTCCCTTCTACCTGGTTGTCGCAACCAGATGCTGGAGCCCTGGAGCCAGACGCCACCATCGACGACGACCCCCTACTACACCGGAGGTGCCTACTACTACGTGCAGCCCGCTGACGACGACCAGGAGTAGTTAGGAGGATCCCAGGCAGGAGGCCTGCGCCTCTTTTGATCTGTATCCCAGATTGTGCTAGCCATCTTATGGCAACTTGTTTAACTTATGTCTGTACTCAGATATTGTTGCTTCCGCTGACTCGTCTATGATCGAGCACTTGTATTCGGGCCCTCGAGGCCCCTGGCTTGTATTATGATGCTTGTATGACTTATTTATGTTTTAGAGTTGTGTTGTGGTATCTTCCCGTGAGTCCCTGATCTTGATCGTACACGTTTGCGTGCATGATTAGTGTACGATTGAATCGGGGGCGTCACAACTGGCTACTACTGCTGGCACCAGCTCTTCGAACTCGCTGCCTGAATCAGTTCGGCTTCTTGAGTCTCAACTTCAAGTTGAAAGACATCGATCAGATGTTATGCGACAGGAAGCCGAAGGACTGAGGAAGTCCCTACAGAATTCAGCTGCATACTTTCTGGTGCAACAGCAAGTGCTGGAGGATTTAATCGCCAAAAAATAGAAAGTTAATAAGTTTGCTAAGCATCTTGCCAGCATTATGGATACCCAGGATATTGTTTCTTGAGCTCTTCTGAAGTGGTTTCAGTTCTGGACTTGTTTTGTTGCGGCGTTTATATGCTTCTTTGTTCCCTATATTTGCACTGGTGGCGAACTTTGATGCCTAGTGGATGTAATATGTGTAATAGCCGTGATCTAGTGTAAGTTGCTTGCCTATTTATTTCCTTATTGTCTTGTTTATTTGTTTTCTTGTAGTCAGTGCAGTTCTTTTTCCGCGGTATGCTATTGGCCGCAATAACCTATTTTTTAAAACTAGGCCACATTAACCATGGGCTACATATTTACTGTAGTTAACATGGGGCTCCTACGGGTCGTAGAAACAATGGGCCTTCTAAGAGCCATAGAAACAATGGGCCTTCTACGGGGCATAGAAACCATGGGCCTTATACGGGTTGTTGACACAATGGGCCTTCTATGGGCCGTATCATCAATGGGCCTTCTACGGGTCGTATCATCAATGGGCCTTCTACGGGCCGTATGATCGATTGGCCAAACATGGGCCAATAACAGACCACATTATGGCCGTAAATGGGCTAGAGTTGAAATCGTCCGTTCATGGGCCGACCATAACGGGTCGTTGTTAATCGGCAGTATTTGATGACGCTATGAAAACGGCCCAACGTATTAACAGGCCATAAACGGGCCGACTGTAACCACGGGATGAATTTGGCCCACAAGCAGAAAATGATAGTAACGGGCCGAAAGTAAACGAATGTTGGAAATGAGCCCAAGAATTAATGGGCCCTGAGAAGGCCGAAAGATAACATGGGCTGGAAACAGCCCAATGGAATAATGGGCCGTTAATGGGTATAAAGTGATACACTGTTCATTACGGGCCAGTTTTACCACGGGCATTAATGGGTCGAGGGTTACTAAGGGCCTCATATGGGCCGAAAGACGTCATGGGCCATACATGGGCCGGAAGTTAAAACGGGCTGGAATAATATTGGATGGCCCAGATGACGCTACTAGGCCTAATTCGGATAGGCCGTAAACGGGCCCTGGGTTAGCGGGCTATAAATGGGCTATATGCAAACATGCCGTTAACAGGCTTGCCGTGGGCCGGCCCGCCACCTTTTGACCAAGTCAAACGGGCCGGCCTTCTCGTAGGAACGGGCCTCTGTTGGGCCGTGCCACGTGTCGAAGGTATCATAGGCGCTTTGGGTCCAATGAGTGGATGACATCTGTCCCAACGGCGAGCCGACACGTGTTCCCTCCAGCCAATGATGATTTTACACATGGAAAATCCACATTGGTCGGGGCTGTTAACGGGTTATCGGATCCAAAACCGGACCCGATAGCTTAACGGCATTCCGTTACGGTGGATGCCATGTGTCGGCCACCCTTGACGAAAGCACTTCTGTGACGCGCGATTTATCGTCATGGAAGTGGACACTTCCGTGATGATAATTTTGGTAATGTCATGGAACACTTCTACGACAACACATGTATTACTATCTTGATTCTATCATAAAATTGTCATGGATGTACATGCATGAGAGAAAACGTGACCTACTATCACAAACACGTATCATCACGGAAGTGTATTTTTTTGTAGTGTCTTCCTCCCTCCTCCATTTGCCTTCACCCTTCCTTCTGCCATTGTTTGATCATCTTCTCCATGGAGGGAACAAGTCGGAAACGACCCCGTTATTCTTGCTCCGATTTGAATGATGACACGGTGGAGGAACTCATTGATCGGTGCGACGTCATCACCTCGGCTAGCATGGTAGGTTCGTTCAAGACCATTCTCGACTCAACTAATAACATCATTACAAGGAACCCAAGTGTTCAGGAGCAGTTTGATCTCCCTTATCTTCTTCGCTGTGACCCTGCTGACTGGCGCGGGGATGAGGGAAGCCTCACCTTGTGTAAGTTTATGCCGCTTGATAATGATACGTATGATGTTAAGATGTCATCGCTTGAGGGCAAGGCTTGGGCAGGCGCAAATGGAGATTGGCTTGTTTATATTGGGTACAAATGCGAGTGGGAACTTGTGAATGTGTACATTCGTCACCGGGTTCCACTTTAAAAAATCTCAGACAACTACCTAGAAGTTGAGTACACCGGTATTCTACGTGAGTTCAAATACGGTCATGCTGACTATCGTGTATGGAAGACATCAATTTGTCGAGTTCCCAACCGCTCTTGGGGTTATAGGAATGCTTATGTTGTCGCTATCTTCGACAAGCTTGTTGGCGTCCTTCATGGTTCGACTCGATGGATATTGCTCAAAAATCAGTTTCTATACATGGATGAGTATTGTGATGCAATTCAATACGAGGGTCTTGTGTTTGCTGCCACCACTCGTGGCACTATTTTTGCATGGAATCCTCATGATTTCGGTACGTTTGTCTTCCATAGTAATTATAATTGTTTCATCCACATGCATGCGGGTTAGCTAGTTTCCCTTTACTAATTAATCTTCTTGTGTTTCCAAGGTCCTATGAACATTCCACCACCTATACTTGAAAATTTTATTCACGAGCAGGACCCATATACTCAGTGGCGCCTGGCAACTTATTCCGATGGATCACCTCTTCTTGTCTGTATATGATACGTCTCCAACATATCTATAATTTTTGATTGTTCCATGCTATTATATTATCTATTTTGGATGTTTATGGGCTTTATTATGCACTTCTATATTATTTTTGGGACTAACATATTAACCCAGAGCCCAGTGCAAGTTTCAGTTTTGTCACATCCCTAGCTGCTGGTAGTGCTCTAGGCTAGCTTCATGTGTGCATCATGTTTAAATTCTGAAATTTGAACTGAGGGAAATTGGAAGCCTCAAAACCCTAAATAAAAGAAGGGCAGAAACCCTAAAAATCTCATTCATTGTTCCAAAATGCTCTTCTTAAATGTTTGATAATTTGTGGCAAGGGTTCTGGTCCCAACCAAAATATTGAACATTTTTAAGGATTTATTTTTGGGACTTTGGATTTAATTCATTAGCTATTTGAAATTGAATTATATTCATATAATTAGAATATAATTTCAAATACCCCTGAAATATTTTATAAGCTTTTGGAAAAGTCCATCTAGCAATATAAAATATTCAGAGGAGTTTTTGGCATTGTTTGAATTATTTTAAATTCAAAACAGTGGCAAAATAAATTAAATAAAAACAAAACAGAAGAAAAATATGAAACAGAACAGAACTTACCTGGCGCCACTTACCTGGCCCAGCTCCATCTGGCCGGCCCAGCCCACCTCCTCCCCCTTGTCCTCTTCCTCCTCTGCCAGGAGGACGAACAGAGGCAAGGCGTGGCGCGCGCCCGAGAGGCCTCGGCCACCTCCTGCTTCCCGGCCACCTCCTGCTTCCCCCGGCCTCCCTAGCAACGCCACGACGAGGCCTCGTGTCCCCTCGCTCCTCTTCCTCCCCCGCTGCATCCCCTCTCTCCTCTGTTCCCTCTCTCTCGCCCGGACCGAACGGAGCCGCCGCCACCGATGAGCTCCCTCGCGGCCACCGCCACCCCCTCTCCTCCCTGACGCGCTCCCGAGCTCCGCCGGTCCTCCCTCATCCTCCTCGTGGTCTCACGCGACCAGAAGACCCCCTGGATGCCCAGCAGCGCCGTCGCCGACGCCATCTTCGTTTCCTGCACCGACGGCCGCCGTCGACCGATTCGTCATCACCAGGCCGTCCCCGAGGCCGCTGAGATCACCTACGACCCCGCCGTGAGCTCCTCTTCTCTTCCCCTCACTCCGCGCACTTGATTTCGTCCCCTAGCTCCATCTTCCACCACGACCGAAACTCGCCGCCACCGTGCCTCGTCGCCGTCATGGCCAGAGCCACTGTGGCTCGAAGCCGGGCACACCACCGTGCTCCACACCTCACCAGGAGCACGTAGCACGCACCAACGCCTCCCCTAGCGCCCTGCATCGCCTAACCCGCGGGTGCCCAAACTCCGGCCGCCGCCTCCCTCGCCGCTGCCGACGCCACAGCCAACCCCAACTCCTCTGGCTTGCTCCATTGGATGCGCACGAGCTCGAGCTCCCTGTAGAACCCCTCCGCGCGTCGAATGGGCGCCGGAGCAGCCATTCCGGCGAGCCACCGCCGCGTCTGGTCGTTGCCGGCGGTTAGACGCCGGTGGATTAGCCGGGCTGACCAGGGATTTGACCCCCCTGGGTCACTGACGTGTGGGCCCGTCCCCTGCTAACCTTTGGTTAAGTTAATAACTAAGTTTAATTAAGCCACTGACTCACTGACATGCGGGCCCGGGCCGACTAATTAAACTAGGTTAGGTTTAAGTTATATTAGGATTAGCCGTAGTCACTGACCAGTGGGCCCCACTGGTCAGGTTTGACCAGCAGCAGCGTCTGTTGACCTGCTGACGTCACGGTGACGCAGTGCTGACGCAGTAAATTCATTTCTGGATTTATTATTATTCAGGGAAATTCCAGAAAATGGTAAAAAACTTCTAAAAATCATAGAAATTCAACCGTAACTCCAAATTAAATAATTTATATATGAAAAATTATCAGAAAAATCCAAGGAATCCATCTGTACCATTTTCATGCATGTTAGAACAACTTATAGCTGCTGTTTAGCACAAATCAATTAAATGGCATTTGAATAATCACATATGGAGTTTGAATTTGAATCTTGTATTCAAACCAACTTCATTTAATCTGTTGCTAGTTGCATTAGCCCAAAACACATTCATTTTGCCATGTCATGATCATGCATCATATTGTGCATTGCATTGATTGTGTTCCCTTCTGTGTTGCCGGTATTGTCCCCTCTCGATAGACGTGATATCGATGATGTGATCGTTGACACTGATGAAGAGCTATGTTATCTTCAGAAGTGCCAGGCAAGCAAAACCCCCTTGTTCATTCCGATACAATCCTACTCTCTCGCTCCTGCTCTCTTTTAATGCATTAGGACAACACCGATTCATCTGTTACTTGCTGCGGTAGTTGAACCCCTTTATCCTCTGCATGACCTGTCATTGCCACAGTAAATAGATGAAACCCACTAGCATGAGTAGGAGTTGTTTGAGCCCTGTTGTGCCTACTCATTCATGCTTGTTTGTCATGCCTGCTACTGCTTAGAGTTGAGTCAGGTCTGATTCATCCGGGATGAATCAGAGGTGTGTGAACATGTCCTACTGTGTGTGAGCTAAGTGTGTGAACACGATTTGGTAAAAGGTGTCGGTGAGAGGCCATGTAGGAGTACATGGTGGGTTGTCTCATTGAAGCCGTCCTTAGGAACTGAGTTCTGTGTTTGTGATCCATGACTCAGCTACTACCATACATTGGGCCCTGAAATATGACCCCACTCGACTTCTTATTCACCCTTGTCCTCTGTCCAGGAGTTGCAAGTAGTTTCTGGTGTTTGTAGTATGCTGGAGGCCGTGGACAGCGCTGACCGGAGGGGTGGGCTGTGATGCGGTAGGCACGTGGCACGGTGTACCGGGCGCCCGTTTGGTGTCTCGGGAACCCTGTTCACATCGTTTGGGGCTGTGAGCGAAACTCCGGCCGGATCTCCTCATGGATGGAACCCGAATAGGCGATAAACCTGGACTAGAGACTTGAGTGTTTAGGTAGGTCGTGGTCTACACCCACGTCGGCTTTCGCTTGAAGTCTGCCGAGCACATGTCGTGTGCAGACGCTAAGTGGTGGAAACATGTATGAAGAAGTACACCCCTGCAGGGTTAACATCATCTATTCGAATAGCCGTGTCCGCGGTAAAGGACTTCTGGGTTGCTTATATCAGTTCATAGACAAGTGAAAGTGGATACTCTAAAATACGCAAGATAAGCGTGAGTGCTATGGATGGCGTTCTCGTAGGGAGACGGGAGCGGATCCATAGTGGTGTATTGATATGGTGAATATGTGGACTCGTGTGCGCCACCTCAAAAGAGTTACTTGCAGTCGTAGTTCAGGATAGCCACCGAGTCAAAGCTGGCTTGCTGCAGTTAAACCCCACCATCCCCTTTGTTGATAATGATGCATATGTAGTTAGTTCTGATGTAAGTCTTGCTGGGTACATTTGTACTCACGTTTGCCTATTTTATGTTTTTGCAGAGAGACTTCGGTCTCACTAGTAGTTTCGCGTGGACTTCGACGTTTAGCTTGTTACCTCAGCTACGATCTTGTGCCCTCGGCAGGATCTGGTAGATAGTCAGGCTTCTCAGCCTTTTTCATTTATAGATGTCTGTACTCAGACATGATAGCTTCCGCTTGTGCTTTGACTTGTATGCTCTGAATGTTGGGTCATGAGACCCATGTTTGTAATATCTCGCTCCTCGGAGCCTATTGAATAAATACTTGAGTCGTAGAGTCATTTTGTGATGCCATGTTGTATTGCACATATCAAGCATATTGTGTGTATGTTATTGAAATGCTTGGTATGTGTGGGATCTGACTATCTAGTTGTTTATCTTAGTAGCCTCTCTTACCGGGAAATGTCTCCTAGTGTTTCCACTGAGCCATGGTAGCTTGCTACTGCTCCGGAACACTTAGGCTGGCCGGCATGTGTCCTTCTTCGTTCCTGTGTCTGTCCCTTCGGGGAAATGTCACGCGATGAATACCGGAGTCCTGTTAGCCCGCTACAGCCCGGTTCACCGGAGTCCTGCTAGCCCAGTGCTACAGCCTGGATTCACTCGCTGATGACCGACACGTTCGATGCTGGGTCATGGATGCCTGTCCCTGTAAGTCTGTGCCACTTTGGGTTTACGACTAGCCATGTCAGCCCGGGCTCCTTATCATATGGATGCTAGCGACACTGTCATATACGTGTGCCAAAAGGCGCAAACGGTCCCGGGCAAAGGTAAGGCGACACCCGTGGGAATACCGTGCGTGAGGCCGCAAAGTGATATGAGGTGTTACATGCTAGATCGATGTGGCATTGAGTCGGGGTCCTGACAGCGTTGGTATCAGAGCTTGACTGCCTGTAGGATTACCAAGCCAAACTGGTCGAAGTTGAGTCTAGAAATTATTTAGTTATATAAGGGAATTGATTGTGGGATGGAACGTAAGGCTCTTTTTACTCCTTATACCTCATGGCCTTCTGATCTGAGTCATCATCTTATCTTTCCTACGGGGATTAAGAGCTAGGCTATCTCTTCTTTCTATCAGGATCACGTGTTACTAATCCGTAGACTTATAGATTGTTGGATTAAGCTTGAGTTCAGTTCCTACTACTTCCGTATGTTAATTGTTGATCTCAAAACCTTGATATTGTGCTTCTGAGTGGTTATGCCACCATTTTTGTGAATGTCTCAAATCTTTTCTGAGCATTTACAGCCGTTATGCTGTCCGAGTCATCCCAGGTTTCTAAGTAGTCTGATGCATTTGCAAATCCTTTCCTCTGGTTTCAATGCCTTTTAGGCCAGGTTAATCACCCAAATTGTTGAGTTGAGGTAATTTATTGCCTTGACATATATGTTGGAGCTATTATTATGACCCTAGGTGTCTTAGGGGATCATCTAGTAATTTAGCCATGATTTGTGTCCCAGTGTGATGATTCTGGCTTTTATTCTCGAAAGCATCCCGTGATGCCACATAGTTAGTAGGTATTCTACTCCTGGGTTTGAACCCGAGATTCACTCTACTTACATCATGTTGATAGTGTTGCTAGTTCCTTTAGGATATTAGTAACCTTTGCGATAGTCCTTGAAGTCCGTGGTGTCTTCTTCTTCCAAATACCATGAACTACTTATGGCAGAAGTTCCTCGTTGAACTGAAATATCACAACAGGATTATTCTTGATGAGTTCTCCATTCATAAATCGTGACTCTGCCAGTTCTACCTTTCTGCATGGGTTATCCGGAAGAAATATGTTGAACTTGGTTCGACATACTAATCTATGCATCCACAACTCAGAAAATTATATGTTCCTTTGAGTTGTTCTCTTTAGTTGCATTCTGACTTTCGTCTATCAATTGATAGTCAAGAGTATGCGTGCGTTCGTTTATCGATGCCTATTACTCTTGTGGTCCGTCAAGCCATTCTATCGTAGAATGACTAGGAGAAACAAACTCCAGTACCTCTTCCATATCCAGGATTGGGTCAAAGAAGTTGTGCTCCGCAGATCAAATTGCTAATCCAGCTTTTGTTCTGTTCTACCTTGGAGTATTACCATCTTTATATCGGGATTGTTATAGGAATTGCACACCATCCCATGAACTCTTGGTACAGTGATACTTCTTGCCATCACTGTTCATTCCTCGGCCCTCGTGTTGATGCAACCGGAATACCGACAAATGAATTGTGATGTGTGAAATCAATACTCCCAGCAACCTCGTTGCTTGGTAGTTAAAGGATAATAATTTCATTCTTAGCATGTTGGTTTTTGAATCATCCTTCTAAGACTGATCGTGCTACCTAGTCCTTATTTCGGTGCACCCTTCGATTGATGAGTTATGATCTTGTCAAGTCCTCGCTCATTTGATCATATCATCTTACCCTGAAAAGCAAGATTGTTCTCGAGCTTAGTAACATATCGGTGGTTCGTGATTTTCCGAAGATCTTCTCGGAAGTACTACCAGGTTGTCACCTGACCGCTATGTTGAGCTCGTGATCAAGTTGGTTTATTGTAAACCACCCTTTCTCCAAGAATCCGTGTTGGATACCCCTGAGCTAGTTGGTTAAGCTAAACGACAACTTGGAGAGTTGGAAGATAAAAGCTTGCCTGACTTAGTTCGTTCCAAAGGGATATTTTTGTGTAGTGTGTATTGAAAGAAGATGATATTTTCATCGACTGGTCCCTGTGATCAGTTGCTGGACCTATTGTCTTATCTATCCCTTGATTTGAGTGTGGGCTATCGTCAAATCAAATCAGTACCAACGATGCTCGTAATGTTGTCCTACTCGTGGTCGATCCCTCGAGCATACACCATTACATCTTTGGTCTGACCAATGCTATCACCGTGTTCACATGATGGTGGAAGTCCAGTGATATGGAAATTCCGATGAGTTGCTGTTGAGCCCATCAGTAGCATTTTGTCTCCCCCCATGAATCATGTTGAACATTAAGATAGTGTTGGAAACTTTTGAAAGCATTTGTTCATGCTAGCTCATGAAGCATATGTTTGGATGAAGGTAGTGACTTCCTTTAATTCATGTGCATCTGATGCAAGTTGCCGCCGTGGATTCGAGAAAGTCAATGTTGCTTTCTTTGGAATCATTCCAAATCAGTCATGCACACGTGCGAAGAATACTGTGGTTTGAAGACTTGCAACCTTCAATCTATATGTATCCCTAGCACACCAAGCCACTGATTGATTTGTTCAAGGAGAAGGAGTTCCTTCATAAGAGCTAATCCGGACTTATGAAAGAACTTCGATATCCTCGCTGATGGTTCCCAACCAGAACTCGGTAGTGTTTTATTGTAAGACTACCATGTGGGCATGCTTGTCTCGGACAACGTGTTCACATGTTGTAGCGGAACCAGCTCATGTTTCGGAGCTTGCTATCGTAGTTCATTCCCCGAGAATCTCGCAACGTCATCTCATCGATTCGTGTTGCAAACTTCCGTTTTTCTTCCTGGACTCGATGAGTCTGGAATATCCTGACACCAACCAGATCTGAATCTCAGGCAGATATGATGGTTGGAATATTTCCCAAGAATCATAATATTGGTCGAGCAATAACCGGTAAAGTGGATGTCGTGGCCAACACACCCAGCCGGGAGACCTAATATTGTAGTATCTTGATTTGAGGAAGTTGGCCACCTCCCCATAGGGATTTCGTAGGATTTACTCCCTAGTTGCCCTATGGATTTCTGTGTTCCGAAGTCCGACCTTTTACTTGATGTTCTAGTTAGCAAACCATATCTATGAATGGGTTACACCAGCACGTCAAGGAGAACATTAGAAGCGGAGTGCTAAATGTCTCTCGGTCGATCATCCAGATTTTGTTTCCTTGGCCTCGCTAGGGTGAAATCTGAGTTGATGTTATCTTCCTATGCATCTGCATCGTCCATCGTTGTTCATCATGGTGGTATGTTGTGTTGCCAGGATCCTTGACACGGATGTTGGTAAACCTTGATAAATATGGAAATGCTCAAGTTCTTGAGAACACGCACAAGCGCTACGTGTTATCATCGGCACTAACTGGGTTTGCTCTCAGTTTCCTCGGCAATGCTATGACCTTTTCAAACAGTGAATTCACCCTCTATTGTTGGGTTCTTTCCCTGTTACCAGAATCATTCCCAGCATTTGCATTTTGTTCCCAGCTTGCACCGCCAATGTGCCATTCTACCATGGGTCTCTTCCATTTCCGGTGATAAGCAAAATTCATCCATTACGTTGTCTTCAACAAGGTAATCCACATCATCCAAGTTTGAGTATGCCATTCTACCGAACCCCTCTAAATGATCGATTATGATTTGCCTTAAGCTGGTATAAAGAGTTTCAATGATCTCTGAATCAAAGGTAATTCTTTTGCCACTTAAGGGGAGATATCTACGAGTCACGGTTCCGAAGGTGTCTCGTTGTGGTATCATGGCAACTCAACTCCTCGCTACGTTGACAACCGATTACCACCTTCTTAAGTGTGGAATTGTTGTCCACCTAGTGAACCTTCGTCATCTATTTCTTTCCACCCCTCTTGATGTGTATCTCGTGTCTCAACCCGAGAGATGGTCCTATGTCTCATTCCGTGAGTTGTTCGATCTTCAAGAAGATCGACCCTTCTAGAGTCTCCTTCTTCCCTCCATGTCATGTTGGCAGGATTTCTCAGAGCAAGACATCAAGACAATGATGGTGAATGAATCAACGTTCAACTGAAGTGCACCCTGGATCGTGAAGATTATACTAGTTGCGTTTCCCCTTCACCTTACCCTACGCTTGAATCTCGAGACGAGATTCTTGTTTAGTGGGGGTGAGTTGTCACACCCCTAGCTGCTGGTAGTGCTCTAGGCTAGCTTCATGTGTGCATCATGTTTAAATTCTGAAATTTGAACTGAGGGAAATTGGAAGCCTCAAAACCCTAAATAAAAGAAGGGCAGAAACCCTAAAAATCTCATTCATTGTTCCAAAATGCTCTTCTTAAATGTTTGATAATTTGTGGAAAGGGTTCTGGTCCCAACCAAAATATTGAACATTTTTAAGGATTTATTTTTGGGACTTTGGATTTAATTCATTAGCTATTTGAAATTGAATTATATTCATATAATTAGAATATAATTTCAAATACCCCTGAAATATTTTATAAGCTTTTGGAAAAGTCCATCTAGCAATATAAAATATTCAGAGGAGTTTTTGGCATTGTTTGAATTATTTTAAATTCAAAACAGTGGCAAAATAAATTAAATAAAAACAAAACAGAAGAAAAATATGAAACAGAACAGAACTTACCTGGCGCCACTTACCTGGCCCAGCTCCATCTGGCCGGCCCAGCCCACCTCCTCCCCCTTGTCCTCTTCCTCCTCTGCCAGGAGAACGAACAGAGGCGAGGCGTGGCGCGCGCCCGAGAGGCCTCGGCCACCTCCTGCTTCCCGGCCACCTCCTGCTTCCCCCGGCCTCCCTAGCAACGCCACGACGAGGCCTCGTGTCCCCTCGCTCCTCTTCCTCCCTTGCTGCATCCCCTCTCTCCTCTGTTCCCTCTCTCTCGCCCGGACCGAACGGAGCCGCCGCTACCGATGAGCTCCCTCGCGGCCACCGCCACCCCCTCTCCTCCCTGACGCGCTCCCGAGCTCCGCCGGTCCTCCCTCATCCTCCTCGTCGTCTCACGCGACCAGAAGACCCCCTGGATGCCCAGCAGCGCCGTCGCCGACGCCATCTTCGTTTCCTGCACCGACGGCCGCCGTCGACCGATTCGTCGTCACCAGGCCGTCCCCGAGGCCGCTGAGATCACCTACGACCCCGCCGTGAGCTCCTCTTCTCTTCCCCTCAATCCGCGCACTTGATTTCGTCCCCTAGCTCCATCTTCCACCACGGCCGAAACTCGCCGCCGCCGTGCCTCGTCGCCGTCGTGGCCAGAGCCACTGTGGCTCGAAGCCGGGCACACCACCGTGCTCCACACCTCACCAGGAGCACGTAGCACGCACCAACGCCTCCCCTAGCGCCCTGCATCGCCTAACCCGCGGGTGCCCGAACTCCGGCCGCCGCCTCCCTCGCCGCTGCCGACGCCACAGCCAACCCCAACTCCTCTGGCTTGCTCCATTGGATGCGCACGAGCTCGAGCTCCCTGTAGAACCCCTCCGCGCGTCGAATGGGCGCCGGAGCAGCCATTCCGGCGAGCCACCGCCGCGTCTGGTCGTTGCCGGCGGTTAGACGCCGGTGGATTAGCCGGGCTGACCAGGGATTTGACCCCCCTGGGTCACTGACGTGTGGGCCCGTCCCCTGCTAACCTTTGGTTAAGTTAATAACTAAGTTTAATTAAGCCACTGACTCACTGACATGCGGGCCCGGGCCGACTAATTAAACTAGGTTAGGTTTAAGTTATATTAGGATTAGCCGTAGTCACTGACCAGTGGGCCCCACTGGTCAGGTTTGACCAGCAGCAGCGTCTGTTTACCTGCTGACGTCACGGTGACGCAGTGCTGACGCAGTAAATTCATTTCTGGATTTATTATTATTCAGGAAATTCCAGAAAATGGTAAAAAACTTCTAAAAATCATAGAAATTCAACCGTAACTCCAAATTAAATAATTTATATATGAAAAATTATCAGAAAAATCCAAGGAATCCATCTGTACCATTTTCATGCATGTTAGAACAACTTATAGCTGCTGTTTAGCACAAATCAATTAAATGGCATTTGAATAATCACATATGGAGTTTGAATTTGAATCTTGTATTCAAACCAACTTCATTTAATCTGTTGCTAGTTGCATTAGCCCAAAACACATTCATTTTGCCATGTCATGATCATGCATCATATTGTGCATTGCATTGATTGTGTTCCCTTCTGTGTTGCCGGTATTGTCCCCTCTCGATAGACGTGATATCGATGATGTGATCGTTGACACTGATGAAGAGCTATATTATCTTCAGAAGTGCCAGGCAAGCAAAACCCCCTTGTTCATTCCGATACAATCCTACTCTCTCGCTCCTGCTCTCTTTTAATGCATTAGGACAACACCGATTCATCTCTTACTTGCTGCGGTAGTTGAACCCCTCTATCCTCTGCATGACCTGTCATTGCCACAGTAAATAGATGAAACCCACTAGCATGAGTAGGAGTTGTTTGAGCCCTGTTGTGCCTACTCATTCTTGCTTGTTTGTCATGCCTGCTACTGCTTAGAGTTGAGTCCGGTCTGATTCATCAGGGATGAATCAGAGGTGTGTGAACATGTCCTACTGTGTGTGAGCTAAGTGTGTGAACACGATTTGGTAAAGGTAGTCGGTGAGAGGCCATGTAGGAGTACATGGTGGGTTGTCTCATTGAAGCCGTCCTAGGAACTGAGTTCTGTGTTTGTGATCCATGATTCAGCTACTACCATACATTGGGCCCTGAAATATGACCCCGCTCGACTTCTTATTCACCCTTGTCCTCTGTCCAGGAGTTGCAAGTAGTTTCTGGTGTTTGTAGTATGCTGGAGGCCGTGGACAGCGCTGACCGGAGGGGTGGGCTGTGATGCGGTAGGCACGTGGCACGGTGTACCGGGCGCCCGTTTGGTGTCTCGGGAACCCTGTTCACATCGTTTGGGGCTGTGAGCGAAACTCCGGCCGGATCTCCTCATGGATGGAACCCGAATAGGCGATAAACCTGGACTAGAGACTTGAGTGTTTAGGTAGGTCGTGGTCTACACCCACGTCGGCTTTCGCTTGAAGTCTGCCGAGCACATGTCGTGTGCAGACGCTAAGTGGTGGAAACATGTATGAAGAAGTACACCCCTGCAGGGTTAACATCATCTATTCGAATAGCCGTGTCCGCGGTAAAGGACTTCTGGGTTGCTTATATCAGTTCATAGACAAGTGAAAGTGGATACTCTAAAATACGCAAGATAAGCGTGAGTGCTATGGATGGCGTTCTCGTAGGGAGACGGGAGCGGATCCATAGTGGTGTATTGATATGGTGAATATGTGGACTCGTGTGCGCCACCTCAAAAGAGTTACTTGCAGTCGTAGTTCAGGATAGCCACCGAGTCAAAGCTGGCTTGCTGCAGTTAAACCCCACCATCCCCTTTGTTGAAATGATGCATATGTAGTTAGTTCTGATGTAAGTCTTGCTGGGTACATTTGTACTCACGTTTGCCTATTTTATGTTTTGCAGAGAGACTTCGGTCTCACTAGTAGTTATCGCGTGGACTTCGACGTTTAGCTTGTTACCTCAGCTACGATCTTGTGCCCTCGGCAGGATCTGGTAGATAGTCAGGCTTCTCAGCCTTTTTCATTTATAGATGTCTGTACTCAGACATGATAGCTTCCGCTTGTGCTTTGACTTGTATGCTCTGAGTGTTGGGTCATGAGACCCATGTTTGTAATATCTCGCTCCTCGGAGCCTATTGCATATAAACTACTGAGTCGTAGAGTCATTTTGTGATGCCATGTTGTATTGCACATATCGAGCATATTGTGTGTATGTTATTGAAATGCTTGGTATGTGTGGGATCTGACTATCTAGTTGTTTATCCTTTAGTAGCCTCTCTTACCGGGAAATGTCTCCTAGTGTTTCCACTGAGCCATGGTAGCTTGCTACTGCTCCGGAACACTTAGGCTGGCCGGCATGTGTCCTTCTTCGTTCCTGTGTCTGTCCCTTCGGGGAAATGTCACGCGATGAATACCGGAGTCCTGTTAGCCCGCTACAGCCCGGTTCACCGGAGTCTTGCTAGCCCAGTGCTACAGCCTGGATTCACTCGCTGATGACCGACACGTTCGATGCTGGGTCATGGATGCCTGTCCCTGTAAGTCTGTGCCACTTTGGGTTTACGACTAGCCATGTCAGCCCGGGCTCCTTATCATATGGATGCTAGCGACACTGTCATATACGTGTGCCAAAAGGCGCAAACGGTCCCGGGCAAAGGTAAGGCGACACCCGTGGGAATACCGTGCGTGAGGCCGCAAGGTGATATGAGGTGTTACATGCTAGATCGATCTGGCATTGAGTCGGGGTCCTGACAAGTTTTTCCCCTTTTTTCAGTGTTTCGCAGAAAAGGAATATCAAACAGAGTCCAAACGGAATGAAACCTTCGGGAGCGCGATTTTTGGAACGAATGTGATCCAGGAGACTTGGAGTTGAAGTCAAGGAAGCTTCGAGGTGGCCACGAGGTAGGAAGGCGCGCTTCTCCCTCGTGGGCCCCTCGTGGCTCCCTGTCCGACTTATTTCGCTTATATATATCCATATACGCTAAAAACATCAGAGAGGAGAATAGATCGGGAGTTCCGCCACCAGAAGCCTCCGTAGTCACTGAAAACCAATCTAGACCCATTCCGGCACCCTGCGGGAGGGGGAATCCCTCTCCGGTGGCCATCTTCATCATCCCGACGCTCTCCATGACGAGGAGGGAGTAGTCCACCCTCGGGACTGAGGGTATGTACCAGTAGCTATGTGTTTGATCTCTCTCTCTCTCTCTCGTGTTCTTGAGGTGGTATGATCTTGATGTATCGCAAGCTTTGCTATTATAGTTGGATATTATGATGTTTCTCCCCCTCTACTCTCTTGTGATGAATTGAGTTTTCCCTTTGAAGTTATATTATCGGATTGAGTCTTTAAGGATTTGAGAACACTTGATGTATGTCTTGCATGTGCTTATCTATGGTGACAATGGGATATCACGTGATCCACTTGATGTATGTTTTGGTGATCAACTTGCGGGTTCTGCTCGTGAACTTATGCATAGGGGTTGGCACATGTTTTCGTGTTGACTCTCCGGTAGAAACTTTGGGGCACTCTTTGAAGTTCTTTGTGTTGGTTGAATAGATGAATCTGATATTGTGCGATGCATATCGTATAATCATACCCACGGATACTCTAGGTGACATTGGAGTATCTAGGTGACATTAGGGTTTTGGTTGATTTGTGTCTTAAGGTGTTATTCTAGTACGAACTCTATCAAGATTGAACGGAAAGAATAGCTTCATGTTATTTTACTACGGACTCTTGAATAGATCGATTAGAAATGATAACTTTGAGGTGGTTTCGTAGGCTACCATAATCTCTTCATTTGTTCTCTGCTATTAGTGACTTTGGAGTGACACTTTGTTGCATGTTGAGGGATAGTTATATGATCCAATTATGTTATTATTGTTGAGAGAACTTGCACTAGTGAAAGTATGAACCCTTGGCCTTGTTTCCTAGCATTGCGATACCATTTGTGCTCACTTTTGCCACTTCCTACCTTGCTGTTTTTATATTTTCAGATTACAAAAACCTTTATCTACCATCCATATTGCACTTGTATCACCATCTCTTCACCGAACTAGTGCAGCTATACAATTTACCATTGTATTGGGTGTGTTGGGGACACAAGAGACTCTTTGTTATTTGGTTGCAGGGTTGCTTGAGAGAGACCATCTTCATCCTAGGCCTCCCATGGATTGATAAACCTTAGGTCATCCACTTGAGGGAAATTTTCTAATGTCCTACAAACCTCTACATTTGGAGGCCCAACAACATCTACAAGAAGGTTGTGTAGTAGACATCAAGATCTTTTCTGGCGCCGTTGCCGGGGAGGTTAGCGCTTGAAGGTATATCTTTAGATCTTGCAGTCGAATCTTTTTGTTTCTTGTTTTAGCACCAGTTTAGTTTATAAAAGAAAACTACAAAAAATGGAATTGAGTTTGCCTCACATGCTTCATCTTTTTAATATCTTTCATGAGAATGATGGAAAGGAAAATTGTGCTCAAGTGCTAGAAGAAGAAGTCTATAAAATGTTTGGCACTAAATCTTTGAATGATAAGCATGATTGCAATGTTATTAGTATGAACTCTTTGAATATCCGTAGTACTAATGAAGATTGCACTAGTCATGATGAAAATATCTCTTATAAGCATATCGATTTTTGTGTAGTGCATAGAGTTTGCAAGTACATACCAAACAGGGAAGATAGAATCTGCAAGAGGCATACGTATTTGGAAACTAAATGGTTGCAAGAAAGGCTAGATGTTTGTGCTGAAAATTTAAACTTTCTTAGTCGTACTTGTGAACTTTGCAATGAACATGATCATTTCAGTACCAAATGCAAATTGTTTCATGATCGTATCGTGTCCAAAAGTTGTGATGACTTGATTTCCCTTGCACATCATAATGAACTTAATTTTCTCTTGGGTTATCAAGAAATGAAACATATATCTAAGGTTATTCCAGAATTTGCCCTTGATAGAGTTCTTAATTTTGATCTAGAGGAAATTTATATGTATTGTGTGGTGAATTGCATTGAAAATCCTTATATTGCCAAGTATACAAAGAAAATAAAACAAATAGAGGATGAAGAGAATACTAATGAAAGGGAAGAGGCTTCCCAATATCCTCCTATTATTTCTTATGATGAATCTGGTAATGAGGAGGAGCCTTCTATTCAACCAATCTCATTAATAAGGAGCTCAAAAAAGAGGGTTAAACCCACACATGATGTGAAGAATAAAAAGAAATGACGGAGAAGCAAAGGCAGAAAGGTATCGCTCCCAAATGATTTTGCTCCTACTACTGATTGTGATGATGATAATTGCTATACTATCGGTGCTATCCATACTATTAATGATTAGAGTGATTATGCTTATAATATGAAAAGGTCCAAGATTGGGGATGCTATGTTTGATGAGAATGACATGTTTGAGTATATATTTGCTGCAATTAATGTCTGTCCCAAGCTTGGGGATGCTACGTTTGATGAAGATGATATTTTTATCCTCCCAAGTTTTGATATGCAAATTTGTTATGATGATAGCATGCCTCCTACTTATGATGATTATATTGATGAAAGTGGGTTTGGAAGAGTGTCAACTTTAGGAAGTAGTAATCCCATAATTTTGGAGGATGTTAAATCTTATTCTGATAATTATGAAAGTGGATTTGGAGAGGTCATGACTTTATTTAGGAATGATTCCACTATCTTGGAAGATGTTTCAATCGGTTATGATGAGAACAAAGTTGCTACCTATGATGATTATTGTGATCATACTTATGCTATAAAAAGTAGTGATGATTATATTTACAAAACTTGTCATGATTATGATTACCCCTTTTCTGAACATTACTCTTTTAATATGGAAACAATTTATAGTATCTGAGTTTCTTATGATACTCCCACTATTCCGAATGAGAAGAATTTTGCTTATGTGGAGAGTAATAAAATTTCTATGCTTGTAGATCATGAAAATAATGCTTTATGTGATGGTTATATTGTTGAATTCATTCATGATGCTACTTAAAATTATTATGAGGGAGGAATATATGCTTGTAGTAGTTGCAGTAATATCAAGTTTCCTCTCTAAGTGCTTAAAGTTTTGAAGTTATGCTTGTTTTGCCTTCCTATGCTAGTTGATTATTGTTCCCATAAGTTGTTTGCTCACAAAATCCCTATGCATAGGAAGTGGGTTAGACTTAAATGTGCTAGTCATATTCTTCATGATGCTCTCTTTATGTTTCAATTCTTATCTTTTATGTGAGCATCATTGAAATCATCATGCCTAGCTAGGGGCGCTAAACAATAGCGCTTGTTGGGAGGCAACCCAATTTTATTTTTGTTCTTTACTTTTTGTTCCTGTTTAGTAATAAATAATTCATCTAGAATCTATTTATATGTGGTTTTATGTTTTAATTAGTGTTTGTGCCAAGTAGAACCTTTGGGAAGACTTGGGTGAAGTCTTTGCGATCTTGCTGTAAAAACAGAAACTTTAGCGCTCACGAGATTAGCTGCCATAGTTTACTGGAGAGTGCTATTAACTTGATTCTTTTTGAAGTGGATTAATAGCCGAATTCCTCAGGTCCACCAATTTATTTTATAATTTTATGAGTTCCATAAGTATACGTTTGATACAGATTACTACAGACTGTTCTGTTTTTGACAGATTCTTTTTTCTATGTGTTGTTTGCTTATTTTGATGAATCTATGAGTAGTATCGGAGGGTATGAACCATAGATGAGTTGGAATACAGTAGATATTACACCAATATGAATTTAGAATGAGTTCACAACAGTACCTAAGTGGTCATTCATTTTCTTATACTAACAGAGCTTACTAGATTTCTGTTAAGTTTTGTGTTGTGAAGTTTTCAAGTTTTGGGTAAAGATTCAATGGACTATGGAATAAGGAGTGGCAAGAGCCTAAGCTTGGGGATGGCCAAGGCATCCCAAGGTAATAATCAAGGACAACCAAGAGCCTAAGCTTGGGGATACCCCGGAAGGCATCCCCTCTTTCGTCTTCGTTCATCGGTAACATTACTTGGAGCTATATTTTTATTCACCACATGATATGTGTTTTTCTTGGAGCTTAATTTTATTTTCTTTTGTTTTGCTTGTTGTTTGAATAAAATACCAAGATCTAAAATTTTAAATGTTAGAGAGTCTTCACATAGTTTCATAATTATTTGACTACTCATGGATCTTCACTTATATCTTTTGGAGTAGTTTGTCATTTGCTCTAGTGCTTCACTTATATCTTTTTAGAGCACAACAGTGGTTTTATTTCGAAGAAATTGTTGAACTCTCATGCTTCACTTACATTATTTTTAGAGTCTTTTAGAACAGCATGGTAGTTTGCTTTGGTTATGAATTTAGTCCTAATATGATAGCCATCCAAGAGGGATATAATAAAAACTTTCATATAAAGTGCATTGAATACTATGAGAAGTTTGATACTTGATGATTGTTTTGAGATATGATGATTGTGATATTAGAGTCATGCTAGTTGAGTAGTTGTGAATTTGAGAGATACTTTTGTTAAAGTTTGCGATTCCCATAGCATGCACGTATGGTGAACCGTTATGTGATGAAGTCGGAGCATGATTTATTTATTGATTGTCTTCCTTATGAGTGGCGGTCAGGGACGAGCGATGGTCTTTTCCTACCAATCTATCCCCCTAGGAGCATGCACGTAGTACTTTGTTTCGATAACTAATAGATTTTTTGCAATAAGTATGTGAGTTCTTTATGACTAATGTTGAGTCCATGGATTATACGCACTCTCACCCTTCCACCATTGCTAGCCTCTCTAATACCGTGCACCTTTCGCCGGTATCTTACACCCACCATATACCTTCCTCAAAACAGCCACCATACCTACCTATTATGGCATTTCCATAGCCATTCCGAGATATATTGCCATTCAACTTTCCACCGTTCCGTCTGTTATGACACACTTCATCATTGTCATATTGCTTTGCATGATCATGTAGTTGACATCGTATTTGTGGCAAAGACATCGTTCATAATTCTTTCATACACGTCACTCTTGATTCATTGCATATCCCGGTGCACCGCCGGAGGCATTCACATAGAGTCATATTTTGTTCTAAGTATTGAGTTGTAATTCTTGAGTTGTAAGTAAAATAAGTGTGATGATCATCATTATTAGAGCACTGTCCCAGTGAGGAAGGGATGATGGAGACTATGATTCCCCCAGAAGTCGGGATGAGACTCCAGACGAAAAATAAAAGAAAATTAAAAAAAGAGGCCAAAAGAAAAAAAGAGAGAAAGGCCCAAATAAAAAAACAAGATGGAAAAAATGAGAGAAAAATAGAGAAGGGGCAATGCTACTATCCCTTTACCACACTTGTGCTTCAAAGTAGCACCATGATTTTCATGATAGAGAGTCTCCTATGTTGTCATTTTCATATACTAGTGGGAATTTTACGTTATAGAACTTGGCTTGTATATTCCAATGATGGTCTTCCTCAAAATGCCCTAGGTCTTCGTGAGCAAGTGAGTTGGATGCACACCCACTTAGTTTCTTTTGTTGAGCTTTCATACACTTATAACTCTAGTGCATCCGTTGCATGGCAATCCCTACTCACTCACATTGATATCTATTGATGGGCATCTCCATAGCCCGTTGATACGCCTAGTTGATGTGAGACTGTCTTCTCCTTTTTGTCTTCTCCACAACCACCATTCTATTCCACCTATAGTGCTATATCCATGGCTCACGCTCATGTATTGCGTGAAGATTGAAAAAGTTTGAGAACACCAAAAGTATGAAACAATTGCTTGGATTGTTATCGGGGTTGTGAATGATTTAAATACTTTGGCCATGTTATTTTGAGGAGACATGATTGCTTTATTAGTATGCTTGAAGTATTATTATTTTTATGTCAGTATTAAACTTTTGTCTTGAATCTTATGGATCTGAACATTCATGCCACAATAAAGAGAATTACTTAGAGAAATATGTTAAGTAGCATTCCACATCAAAAATTCTATTTTTATAATTTACCTACTCGAGGACGAGCAGGAATTAAGCTTGGGGATGCTGATACGTCTCCAATGCATCTATAATTTTTGATTGTTCCATGCTATTATATTATCTGTTTTGGATGTTTATGGGCTTTATTATGCACTTTTATATTATTTTTGGGACTAACCTATTAACCCAGAGCCCAGTGCCAGTTTCAGTTTTTTCCCTTGTTTCAGTGTTTTGCAAAAAAGGAATATCAAACTGAGTCCAAACGGAATGAAACCTTTGGGAGCGTGATTTTTGGAACGAATGTGATCCAGGAGACTTGGAGTTGAAGTCAAGGAAGCTTCGACGTGGCCACAAGGCAGGGAGGCGCGCCTGCCCCCTGGGCGCGCCCCCACCCTCGTGGCTCCCCTGACCGACTTCTTTCGCCTATATATATATCCATATACCCTAAAAACATTAGAGAGCAGAATAGATTGGGAGTTCCGCCGCCAGAAGCCTCCGTAGCCACCGAAAACCAATCTAGACCCGTTTCGGCACCCTGCCGGAGGGGGGAATCCCTCTCCGGTGGCCATCTTTATAATCCCGGCGCTCTCCATGACGAGGAGGGAGTAGTCCACCCTCTGGGCTGAGGGTATGTCCCAGTAGCTATGTGTTTGATCTCTCTCTCTCGTGTTCTTGAGGTGGTATGATCTTGATGTATCGCGAGCTTTGCTATTATAGTTGGATCTTATGATGTTTCTCCCCCTCTACTCTCTTGTGATAAATTGAGTTTTCCCTTTGAAGTTATCTTATCAGATTGAGTCTTTAAGGATTTGAGAACACTTGATGTATGTCTTACATGTGCTTATCTGTGGTGACAATGGGATATCACGTGCTCCACTTGATGTATGTTTTGGTGATCAACTTGCGGGTTCCTCTCGTGAACTTATGCATAGGGGTTGGCACACGTTTTCGTCTTGACTCTCCGGTAGAAACTTTGGGGCACTTTTTGAAGTTCTTTGTGTTGGTTGAATAGATGGATCTGAGATTGTGTGATGCATATCATATAATCATACCCACGGATACTTGAGGTGACATTGGAGTATCTATGTGACATTAGGGTGTTGGTTGATTTGTGACTTAAGGTGTTATTCTAGTACGAACTCTATGATAGATTGAACAGAAAGAATAGCTTCATGTTATTTTACTATGGACTCTTGAATAGATCGATCAAAAAGGATAACTTTGAGGTGGTTTCGTAGCCTACCATAATCTCTTCGTTTGTTCTCCGCTATTAGTGACTTTGGAGTGACTCTTTGTTGCATGTTGAGGGATAGTTATATGATCCAATTATGTTATTATTGTTGAGAGAACTTCCACTAGTGAAAGTATGAACCCCAGGCCTTGTTTCCTAGCATTGCAATACCGTTTATGCTCACTTTTTATCATTAGTTACCTTGCTGTTTTTATAATTTCAGATTACAAAAACCTTTATCTACTATCCATATACCACTTGTATCACCATCTCTTCACCGAACTAGTGCACCTATACAATTTACCAATGTATTGGGTGTGTTGGGGACACAAGAGACTCTTTGTTATTTGGTTGTAGGGTTGCTTGAGAGAGACCATCTTCATCCTACGCCTCCCACAGATTGATAAACCTTAGGTCAACCACTTGAGGGAAATTTGCTACTGTCCTACAAACCTCTGCACTTGGAGGCCCAACAATGTCTACAAGAAGAAGGTTGTGTAGTAGACATCAATATACGGGGCACTACGAATTTTACTAAGGAAGAAGGTGTTGTCTCGTATGGTCGCACTCTCCGACCTATTCCAACATCCGTTGCAGGGTATTCAAGATGGATACTAGTGTACTAACGCCAACAGCTTCACCCTGGTTCAGTATTGAAAGTCTTGGGGGAAACTCGCTCTTCCTTGGACAAAACTATCCAATGATGGTGGAAGGCGATATAGCTGCTATTGATACAACATTACTACCATTTATGAGTAGCAACTGTATCTATACCTCGGACATTACTATGCTTCCCTACCATCCCAATATGGGTATTGAAATAGGCCGCTTCAACCTGGATGATCAGTCCTGCCTTGGTCTCGAGATTGACAGTAGCTGGCCCTTCCCAGAGAATCACTTCTGGTTCAAAGCAAGCGTTTCCAACGCCAACGAGTGGTTGAGCTGAAGTTCATTTCATCGCTTTGTTATTTGTTGTGTGAGAAAAACTTTACTAGAATGTTTTGTTGGAAATGATCTATAATCCAACGTGTATCCTCATTGTCGTTGTGGGTTCATGACTTGTTGTGCATATGCGTCCATGAACTCACGCCTGCTAGTGGTGTCCATATGAACAGTGCTAGTGATTTTAGTTGAAAAAATTAGATAGTGCTAGTGATTTGTAGCTGCATATTTTGACAAATCGCAGTGTTACAAGGTTGACAAATGGCAATGTTACTAGATAAACAAATGTCAATCTTTCCAGTTTGAGAAATGGCAACATACCCAAAATGACAGATATGCAAATCTTACCCAATTGTTTGTACATGGTTGCACACGGGTCATGCAAAACAACCATTTGCGTTGAAGGGATGCAGAAATCCTTCTCGGCACATTTTCCCTTGGCTTCCTGGGGAAGCTGTCGGTTTGCATACGGGTGTTCTAACTAAAACATTTGCGATGAGAGTTTTATATTTAAAAACCGTTGACATTTTTTAAAAAGAAAATCATTTGATAAGTCTGTACATTAAGAGAGAAAAATGCAAGTTCATTCAAAGCATATCTTTCATTCAGTCACACTGCGAATTTATATCCATATGATCGAGAATTCGAGATACAGTATTAAACCCCAAAAAAACTATTTCCGCCGGCAGCGGAGGCGGCGTGCCGCACCGTCGTTGTCGTTCTCCTCCTCCGGGACGCCGCTGTTGAAGTCTCCAAGGTAGCACAAAATGTTCTTCACTTGTAAATCAAACATCATGTCGTCGCGCGATCAACGGGCGGGGCGCGGGAGGACGGCAACTGGCGCCGCTGAGAGGTAGCGGTCGACGGCAGCGTCCCATGCTGCTGAGGGGGGGGGGTGCACGGGCACGGGCACAGGCGGGCAGATGCAGCCAAACTCATGGGGACCGGCGCCGCGGTGGGTGGAGGGGCGCACACGGGCGTGGAGGGTGCAGCCAGACGCACGGGGCCGGCGCCACGGTGGGTGGAGGGGCTGTGACAGCCTGGTTTTTGCGCTCTTTCTTTTCGTCTGATTTTCATTTGATTTGGTTTGGAAAATTGGAGATTTTAATCTTTTCATATGGACTTAAACACTTGGGTACCCCTCGACTTTCACCCAAGTGCCTCATATATATCCTTCCCTAACTATCACTTTCTCTCTGGTTCACCTCAAAATAAATTTTTGAATATTTTCTTAAATGAAAAATATTTATTTCCCTCTCTTAAACCCTAGCTAGCTCAATGTGCTCCAAAGCAACCTCAATTTTTCTTGCCCCCAAAAATGTGATAAATGTCACAAATATTCTTTGAACCCTAGGGCACCTTCCTGAGCAAAGATATTTCATCACTTTTTGGAATATTTTTGCAAAAGAAAATATTTTTTGTTCTGGACAGAAATGGTAGTTTCTACAACAACTACCATTTTAATTTATCCATTGTGGCTGATTTTTCTTGTGCATCATCACCTTAGTAGATGATTGCTACCCTCCAAAACCCAGCTCCAAACTCTCAGTAGTTTGACCTCAGCAAGCTCTCAAAGTTACTGACCAGAAACATACCAGGAAGATGAAATCTATTATACTCCGTCTGAGTCCAAACCAAAGTGTGGTAACCTCTAGAACTACCACAAACTACAGGCCAGACATGAAGTTTGGGCTTAGGTCAGCCTGAGGTCAGAGTTCACGCGGTGACCGCGTTCATCCAGGCGTGCTGGCATACAGTCGACGCGCTTTGAGAGGTGCCCGAGCCTCTGTTGATCGCGTGCTTGCTTGCCGGCCTGCCTAAACTTGTCAAATCTCGCCACAATCATCGTCCCAATCTTCTTAACTCTCTCCTAGCAGTCGCCGACGCTGGAGCTCGCCACAGCGAGCATGGGCGCGGTCCGCCCAACGCAACAGTGCATTGCACACTGTGCTCGTCGTCACCCTGGTGCCCCTGTGCTCGTCTCCGCTCGCCCAAAGTTCCCGCATGAGCTACGTCGCCTTCTCCCTCACTCATTGACGTCATTCGTCGCCGGGCGCCGTGTCTAGGTGTCCTCCGGCAGAGACCGATCCCCCCTCGATGCTCGGTTATAAATAGAGCCCTCCCCAGCCTCATAGAGCATCATCCACTACTCCCACACACTCCAAGATCTTGTAGAAAGCCGTAGCCCGGTCGGGCTGGCCATGGGCCGCTGTCCCCGAGATAGAGTTCGCCCGCGATCCCCTCGGGTCGTCTCCGTGGCTCCAGCCCCTCCCAGGCCCAGGCAACCCTTCCAGGGCCTCCGCTGTGCCTCGGTGGTGCTATTCCGCCCGGTTGGAGCCCCTGGTGTCGCCTCTAGTCGCCGTCGTCTTCATCTCCGGCGACCTCTGCTTCCTGTCTCCGCTAGATAGGTTGATTCCAACACCGTCCGACCACCCCTAGCTAATCTACGGGTACAGGCAGGTGCGTCTCCATCTTCTCTTTGGATCCCTCCCTCTCGTTCTGGCCAAGAAGCTCTCCTCACCGACGCGTGCTCCAGCGGAGCCGCGCCGCCCTCTGTTTCCCTCTCCCCTTCCCCTCACCTGACTAGTGGGGCCCGCTAGTCAGCCACTCTATACGTGCGCAAAGCGGTACGAGTGGTGGCGCCTGTGAGGTTTACGCCTTCGACGTCACACCAGTTCCGTTTAAATTCAAATTTAATTTTGTCCAGAGAGCTTCAAACAGACACAACTTTTTAACCATAAGTCCAAATGAATTGATTCTTTTTGCATTGGGTTCTTTGTGAAGAAATCTAGCAGCTCACCCAAAATGAGATTTTTCTCTGCTATCTAGATTTTCTGGTGAATTTCAGAAGGGTTCTTGATGTTTTCTTTTTGTGTGTATAAATATTTTCAGAGAGTGATGCTTGTCTTGAGGATCACCAGGAGGATTGTGAACCTCATATGTACTAAAGCAAGACACAACAACATTTTAATGGTGCCATTACAATATTTGTGATTTTTTGTTTCAACTTGAATGAATGATTTAATCCATGCATTTAAATCACCATTATATTATTTATATTCTGTTGGTTGCTGGTTTTAGTTAATACGCTTAGTTTATAGAAAGTCTCAACCTAACTAAGTTGGTTGAATAACTAGAAGAAATAGTTGTATGAAGAAGTAATATGGTTATGTATATAAGTAATTATTTTGAGTTATTTTCTTGGAGGAGAAAAATGATAAATTTGCTAAGTAAATATTCTGTTTAAAGTGATGATTAATCAGAATGAGAGAAGTGCTATGAGTTGTGATGTTGATGCTTAGTGTGCATAAAGTTGACCTAGTTACTTCCGATGATATATGATGCATATATTAGTGCTGCATTTCATGGCATATTATGACACCGGTTAATTTCACTTTAAGTTGAACCTGATGATAACTCAACTTGAATATATCATTGACCGGGTCATGGTGCCACTGAATCAAGTTTTTCCTAGTGCAACCACATATGCCTTTATGGGAAGGCCTTTATTCGGCCTGTTGTCATGCCTCTGGTCGGTGCCTCCAACAAGGGAAGGTTATGGGAGTGCGGTCCCCTAGACCGGTAAGCAGACATAACCTTGTGTGCCCGTTGTTGATGTTATGGTACCTTGTCCCTGTTTGGGACCATTTATGTTTGGCCACGACGGTGGCCGTTGGTGTCTTTGGTTGACACGGGGCCACCCAGGACTAGCCCAGTAGGGAATGAGTCGGAGTGGCCAAGAGAGTGTCATCGCAATGGAGGGGTTTCGTCGGAATGTCATTGGTCCACCCGAATGGGAGTGCGAGGCCATGGGTTCCGTGGTGTGGGTACAGTCTGCTACTTCTGCAGAGTGTATTAAATCTATCGATAGCCGAGTCTACGGTTATGGACGCGCTCGAAAGTAGATCACACCATGAGTCAACGTTTAATAAATTTTGCACACTAAAGTTATGAACTTTGCACTGTTGATGATGGTGGGTAGACCATCTTCATGTTGGAGACCATGTGTTGATCGTGGTTGTGATCGCCGGAAAGATCACTGTTTGAGACCAAGTGTTGGTCGTGGTTATGATCGCCGGAAAGATCTCCATTTGGTTACGAGGTAACCTGATTTTAAAACCCCGATGGGTGGTCCATTTGTGATCCAAGAGCGATCACCGTTGGTAAGCAAGTCCGAGGGGCTTTTATCACAAGAGCATGATCACAGCATGTCGGATATATTGTTGCATTATTAAACAATTGGTTAACTTTCATGATGTTGTTTGTCATTATGTTTATGCTTGTTGTGATCTTGCAAGTACATTCAATGTACTAACCCGGCGTGTCATGCCAGATTTCAGGAAAGTCCCGTTGGAAAGGAGTGCTGTTCGAGTCTAGATCTTGTCCACATTGGTGTCCCTGTGCTATGGTGTTCCGCTGCCGCGTAGTTGTGATGATCGAGGCCCCTTTATGTTCAATAAATAATGTACATATTGTTCAGCCGCACTGAGTGTGCCGCTTGGCCTCGTCACCTGTTGTAATATAAACTATGATTCACTAGCATCAATAAAGTGGTTGTTTTCTGTACCAAGATGTTGCATGTTGCCAGAAGGCATGGTCTCTGGGCTGGCAATGCATGGTAAACCGGTTGCTCTGAGCCGGGGTGCCACAACGCTTGGTATCAGAGCCGCGCTGACTGTAGGCCACGCTAGACTACGGCGTGTTAACTAGACGTTAGATACGAGTTTAAGTTGAGTGCCGGTAGCATTTGTAGCTGGTTGTTGCATTGCATGCACTCATTTTATTTTTATGCTAACCTGCTAATGGTTGTGAGTGTAGATGGCTCCAGTGCTGTATCCGTGCCAGTTGCAGCTGATGCCGTACATGTTGCCGCATCTTCTCCGTAACGTGTGGCATCGGCTATACCCCCTCGGTGACGACCCAGTCTATCGTGTGTACCGGGAGCGTCTAGCAGACTCTGTGTATGAGTATCACGCAGTGGTTACTCTATGCACAAGTTCCGATTCCAGCATTTACACTCGTACTTCTTAGAGCGGTTATGCTTCTACCACTTCGCAGGCTGTTCAGTTTGCTGCATTCGAGGTCCTTATCGAGCTTCGTTATAACGAGGTCCGGATGCAGAATCACCCAGGTTTCTACTACTATCCCTCTCTGCATGACAATGGTTGTGTCCGTTTCCCTATCATTGATCCTGAATCTCATAGTGTTGCTAGCCATCTTTCTCGTTATATCACTACTAGCTACCTTATGATCCACGAGCTGGCTCGAGAGCTGACTCGTGCTCGTACTACCTTAGCCTCCACTAGATCTGTCACTGCTCCATGTTCCCTGGGATTTACTCCTTATGTTCCCGCCAGTTCTAGTTCCCCCATTTCATCAGTTACCCATCTGAGTAGCTCGGGCACCTCGACCATGAATCCTGTCAGTGCTCTTGCTGAGTGGGTTTCACTTCTCACTACTCCCGTAGCATCGATGCTTCACCCTGCACCTGCCCCGGAGGGAGAGCCCTCGACGTAGCGTCGTTGTGTTTCCTTTAATCTGGAGGTTTCCATTAACGTCATCAGTTCAGGATCCGAGTCCGCTTCAGGAGAGGACCCCGCGGCACCAGCAGAGCAGTAGAGCTTTGGAGTATCCACGGTTGTCAGGATGATGTACGGATGTAGTCGTACGTGTCATGATGTTTTGTTTCCTGTATGAGAGTAGTTGAACCTGGCATGTTGTTTACCTTTCATGTATGAGTCTATGTACACTTATGTTGGCACTCTATTTTATTCGCTGTATTTTCTTTGTTATTTCGTTTTCCCTCAGGATTTGTTGCTGGATTTTCCCCATTTTATTTGGATGTTTCTCATCTCGGTTGCGTTGTCTTGGGAAAAATCCACAATAGGATGCCGCGGGGAGGCAGCAGTAGCGGCGCTCATGAGGATGCTCCTGTTCGTCGTTCCGCACGACAGGCAGGACACTCCCCCAAGCCGTACGTTCCACCACGGCCTCCACCGCAAAATCCGCCCTCCACTGAAAAAATATTGTGTATGTTTGAGGAAAGGAGGAATAATGATCTGATTGAAATATTAAGAAGTGTGCAAGCTGTGGTTGGACAGAATGGAAATCAAAACAGTCATCATTCCAAGCTGTCAGATTTTCAGAGGACCAGGCCTCCCAGTTTCAGTCAGGTTATTGATCCCTTGGATGTAGACGATTGGTTGTGAACCATTGAGAGGAAGCTTGAGATTGCACGTACTGAAGAAAATGATAAAGTTCCATTTGCAACTCATTATCTTGAAGGCACTGCTGCCATATGGTGGGAAAATGCAAAAACCATGTGGCCTGCTGATGAAGAAATCACCTGGGCAAAATTAAAGGATCAGTTTAGGAAATACCATATTCCTACTGGAATTATGAAGGTTAAACTATGTGAGTTTCTCGAACTCATCCAAGGAAAGCAGACTGTGGGTGAATATTTGCAAAAATACAATCATCTGGCCTGTTACTCCCTTTATGACGTGGCCACCGAAGAAAGAAAGATTGACAGATTTCTTGGGGGATTAAACCCGCAACTCCGATGTACCCTTAGTATGTTTGATTTCCCAGATTTCCAAACTCTGGTGAACAAGGCTTTCATTGTTGAAAGGGAACACAAGCTCATAACGGATCAGGCCTGCTAATAACGATCACAAGCACAAGTTTGAGCCAAGGAAGGAAGGGCAACGAGTGCAAAAGGCTCGTACCTGGCAGCAGAATCAGGTGGAATCCAAGCCCAATTGGCAAAAGAATGTTAACAAGACCACCACCCAAGTCAAGAATGTTGTAACCAACTTGGTGCATGAGGAGCGCCAGCGCAACAATTCTTGCTTCAGTTGTGGGAAAACTGGACATTATGCCAGACAGTGTCCCAAGAGCGGCAAGACAAGTGCACTAATCAGGCCACAAGTCAATTTTATTGAGTCATGCCCGACCCAGCAAAACATCACTGGGCACGTTCATCACCTCTCCGCAGATGAAGCCCAAGAGAACCCTGAAGTCATCATTGGTATGTTTCCTGTTAATAACATACCTGCCGTAATTCTATTTGACTCTGGGGCTTCCCACTCTTTTATTTCTCGGAGTTTTGTTGCCCAAACTAAATTTCCTTGTTTGCTTTTGGGCAAGAATATGCTGGTACAAACCCCGAGATCCTTAATCAAGAGCAATCTGGTCTGCCGTAATCTGGAAATCAATATCAACCGAGTCTGTTTTCCAACTTCCTTGAAAATCATTGAGTCTGAAAAGTTGGTTGTTATCTTGGGTATGAATTGGTTGACCCAATATCACGTATGCATAAATTGCGTGACCCGAGAAGTCACTTTGACCAGTCAGAAGGGCAGGCTACAAAATTCTATGCTCGTAGAAGCATACCCAAGAAAGAAATGGTTTTCACTACTGTGGCTGGTGAGTTGGAATTAATTCCCGTGGTCAGTGGATTTCCTGATGTATTTCCAGAAGAACTGCCAGGCATGCCACCAGATCGAGAGCTTGAGTTTGCAATAGATCTTGTGCCCGGAACCGCACCATTATACAAGAAGTATTACCGGATGCCTTCATCAGAACTGGTGGAGCTAAAGAAATAGCTTGATGAAATGCTCCAGAAAGGATATATCCATCCTAGCTCTTCACCCTGGGGATCACCTGCTATCTTCATGGAAAAGAAGGATGGCAGTCTCCACATGTGTGTGGATTACGGTCAGCTGAATGATGTCACCATCAAAAATAAGTATCCGCTGCCAAGGATTGATGATTTGTTTGATCAGCTCAGTGGGGCCAAGGTATTCTCTAAGATTGATTTAAGGACAGGGTATCATCAACTCAAGATTAAAAAGGAAGATATTCCTAAGACCGCATTCACCACTCAGTACGGTCTTTACGAATATACAGTTATGTCCTTTGGTCTCACCAATGCCCCTGCCTTCTTCATGCATATGATGAACAAAGTATTCATGGCCGGACTTCCTCAACAAGTTCGTGGTAGTCTTTATCGATGACATACTTATTTACTCAAAAAGTGAAGGAGATCACAAAGAACACCTCCGAGCAGTGCTACAACGACTCCATGATCATCAGTTATATGCCAAATTCAGTAAATGCGAGTTTTGGCTAAAGCAAGTTGGATTTCTTGGACATGTGCTATCCGCCGAAGGTATAGCCGCGGACCCGAGCAAAGTAAAAGATGTGCTCGATTGGTTGACACCCACAACCGTATCACAAATCCGGAGTTTTCTTGGATTTGCCGGATACTACCGGCATTTCATTGAAGGGTTTTCCAAGATTGCTAAACCCATGACAGAGCTGCTCAAAAAGGATAAGAAGTTTGAATGGACTGAGGACTGTGAGAAAAGTTTCAATGAGGTAAAGATACGGCTGACGACCGCACCTGTGTCGACTCTTCCAGATATCTACCGCAGCTTTGATGTGTACTGCGACACCTCTAGACAAGGTCCTGGATGCGTACTTATGCAAGATGACAAGGTAGTAGCATATGCATCGCGACAGCTACGACCCCCCCAAGGGAAATTACCCTACTCATGATCTAGAATTGGCCGCGGTGGTTCATGCTCTAAAAATTTGGAGACATTACCTCATCGGCAAGAGGTGCCAAAATTTTACCGACCACAAGAGCCTCAAGTATATATTTACTCAGCTAGATTTAAATCTCCGTCAACGAAGATGGCTTGAGTTAGTCAAGGATTATGATCTTGGAATAAATTTCCACCCAGGTAAGGCCAACGTGGTTGCCGATGCACACAGTCGAAAGCCTGCCAGCCTAAATGTCATATTGAAATCCTTGCCTCCCGAACTTCAAGAGGAGATTGCTCCGCTCAACCTGGTCTTAACTGATGCTGGTCTTGCTAATGTTTTGGAAGTTGCACCTACACTTGAGGAAGAGATCCGCAAGGCCCAGCCAGCTGAAACCGTCCTGCAGAAACATGCCAAGAGTATGGTAGCAGGACAAACTTCTGATTTTTCAAAGGACCAGTTTGGTACCTGCTGATTCCGTGGAAGGATTTGTGTACCCAGTCAGGAGGACTTCAAGAAGAAAATCCCATCGGAGGCACACGAATCTTCATATTATATTCACCCTGGAGGTAAGAAAATGTATGAAGACCTCCGACAAATATTCTGGTGGGATGGAATGAAGAAAGACATCGCCTACTTTGTGGCCTGTTGCGACATATGCAACAAAGTGAAGGCAGAGCATCAGAAGCCAGCCAGACTTCTCCAACCACTGCCAGTTTCACAATGGAAATAGGATGATGTCTGCATGGATTTTATCACAGCTCTACCTAAGACTCAATGAGGCAATGATGCAATCTGGGTCATAGTGGACACCTTAACTAAGGTGGCTCACTTTATCCCGATCAGAACCACATATCAGGCAGATCAACTTGCACAACTATATGTATCCAGAATAGTCAGTCATCATGGAGTACCACGAACAATCACTTTCGACCGAGGGTCACTTTTTACCTCCGCTTTTTGGTCCCGTCTCCATCAAGCCTTAGGGACATCGCTAAAATATAGTACCGCTTATCATCCTCAGACTGATGGACAGATGGAGCGGGTAAACCAAATACTCAAAGATATGCTACGAGCCTGTGCGTTGGCCCAAGGGCCTAAATGGGAAGACTGCCTGCCATATGCCGAGTTCTCTTATAACAACAGCTTCTAGACCAGTTTAAATATGTCACCGTATGAGGCCTTGTATGGCCATAAGTGCCGCACTCCTTTAAATTGGTCTCAAACTGGAGATAGCCGTATTTTTGGAACATATCTCATGATGGAAGCTGAGAAGCAACTTAAGGAAATCCGAGACAGGTTGCAATTGGCCAAATCACGGCAAAAGAGTTATTATGATGCAAAACACCAACAGGTCAGTTTTGAACCCCGGGGACACGTATATCTCCAAGTCACTCCTATGAAAGGAGTCAAGATATTCCAGACACATGGAAAAATGGCACCCAGATTTGTTGGTCTGTTTCCAGTTATGTCCAGAGTGGGTACTGTTGCATATCAGTGGAACTACCCCCTGAATTGTCGGAAATGCACAATGTATTTCATGTTTCATAGTTGACGCGATGCATATCGCCGCCCGAGAAAAAGACTGCGATGACTGAAATAGAGTTAGCAAACGATTTAACCTATGAAGAGAGTCCGGTCAGAATTTTGGATCAGATGGAAAGGGTCACCCATGGTAAAGCAAGGAAATTTTACAAAGTTCAGTGGGAGCATCACACAGAGGCAGAATCAACTTGGGAATGAGGAGAATTTCTAAAGGCACATTACCCAGAATGGTTTTCCCAAGCAACTGAATCTCGAGGACTAGATTCATCCTAAGTGGGGGAGGTTTGTGACAGCCTGGTTTTTGCCCTCTTTCTTTTCTTCTGATTTTCATTTGATTTGGTTTTGAAAATTGGAGTTTTGAATCTTTTCATATGGACTTAAACACTTGGGTAACCCTTGACTTTCACTTTATCTCTGGTTCACCTCAAAATAAAATTTTGAATATTTTTCTTACATGAAAAATATTCATTTCCCTCTCTTAAACCCTAGCTAGCTCAATGTGCTCCAAAGCAACCTCAATTTTTCTTGCCCCCAAAAATATGATAAATGTCACAAATATTCTTTGAACCCTAGGGCACCTTCCTGAGCAAAAATATTTCATCACTTTTTGGAATATTTTTGCTAAAGAAAATATTTTCTGTTCTGGACAGAAATGGTAGTTTCTACAATAACTACCATTTTACTTTATCCATTGTGGCTGATTTTTCTTGTGCATCATCACCTTAGTAGATGATTGCTACCCTCCAAAACCCAGCTCCAAACTCTCAGTAGTTTGATCTCAGTAATCTCTCAAAGTTACTAACCAGAAACTTACCAGGAATATGAAATCTATTCTACTGCGTCTGAGTCCAAACCAAAGTGTGGTAACCTCTAGAACTACCATGAACTACAGGCCAGACATGAAGTTTGGGCTTATGTCGGCCTAAGGTCAGAGTTCACGCGGTGACCGCGTTCGTCCAGGCGTGCTGGCATACGGCCGACGCGCTCTGTGACGCGCCCGAGCCTCTGTTGATCACATGCTCGCTTTCCCGCCTGCCTAAACTTGCCAAACCTCGCCAATTTCATCGTCCCGATCTTCTTAACTCTCTCCTGGCGCTCGCCGATGCCGGAGCTCACCGCAGCGAGCACGGACATGGTCCGGCCAAAGCAACAGTGCGTTGCACACTGTGCTCGTCATCACCCTCGTGCCCCTGTGCTCTTCTTTGCTCGACCACAGTTCCTGTGTGAGCTGCGTCGCCTTCTCCCTCACTCATTGACGCCGTTTGTCACCGGGCGCCGTGTCTAGGTGTCCTCTGGTGGAGCCCGATCCCCCCCTCGACGCTCGGCTATAAATAGAGCCCTCCCAAGCCTCATAGAGCATCATCCACTACTCCCACACACTCAACGATCTTGTAGAAAGCCGTAGCCCGGCCGGGCAGGCCACGGGCCGCCGTCCCCGAGCTCGAGCTTGTCGGTGATCCCCTCAGGTCGTCTACGCGGCTCCAGCCCCTCCCAGGCCTGGGCAATCTTCTAGGACCGCCGCCGTGCCTCGGTGGTGTCGTTCCGCCCGGTTGGAGCCCCTGGTGTCGCCTCTGGTCACTGTCGTCTTCATCTCCGGCGACCTCTGCTTCTTGTGTCCGCTAGAGAGGCTGATTCCAACACTATCCGACCACCCCTAGCTAATCTACGGGTACGGGCAGGCGCGTCTCCATCTTCTCTTTCGATCCCTCGCCAAGAAGCTCTCCTCGCCGGCGTGTGCTCCAGCGGAGCCGCACCGCCCTCTGTTTCCCTCTCCCCTTCCCCTCACCTGACTAGCGAGGCCCGCTAGTCAGCCACTCTGTACGCGCACGAAGCGGTGCGAGTGGTGGAGCCCGCGAGGTTTACGCCTTCGACGTCACCCCAGTTCTATTTAAATTCAAATTTAATTTTGTCCAGAGAGCTTCAAACAGCCACAACCTTTTAACCATAAGTCCAAATGAACTGATTCTTTTTGCATTGTGTTCTTTGTGAAGAAATCTAGAAGCTCACCCAAAATGAAATTTTTCTCTGTTGTCTAGATTTTCTGGTGAATTTCAGAAAGGTTCTTGATGTTTTCTTTTTGCGTTTATAAATATTTTTCAGAGAGTGAAGCTTGTGTTGAGGATCACCAGGAGGATTGTGAACCTCATCTGTACTAAGGCAAGCCACAACAACATTTTCATGGTGCCATTACAATATTTGTGATTTTTTTCAACTTGAATGAATGATTTAATACATGCATTTAAATCACCATTATATTATTTGTATTCTGTTGGTTGCTTGTTTTAGTTAATATGCTTAGTTTAGAGAAAGTATGAAGCTAACTAAGTTGGTTGAATAACTAGAAGAAATAGTTGTATGAAGAAGTAATATGGTTATGTATATAAGTAATTATTTTGAGTTATTTTCTTGCAGGAGAAAAATGATAAATTTGCTAAGTAAATATTTTGTTTAAAGTGATGATTAATCAGAATCAAAGTAGTGCTATGAGTTGTGATGCTGATGCTTAGTGTACATAAAGTTGACCCAATTACTTCCGATGATATATGATGCATATATTAGTGCTGCATTTCATGGAATATTATGACACTGGTTAATTTCACTTTAAGTTGAACCTGATGATAAATCAACTTGAATATATCGTTGACCGGGTCGTGGTGCCACTGAATCGAGTTTTTCCCAGTGCAACCACATTTGCCTTTATGGGAAGGCCTTTATTCGGTCCATTGTCATGCCTTTGGTTGGTGCCTCCAATGAGGGAAGGCTATGGGCGTGTGGTACCCTGGCCCGGTAAGCAGACATAACCTTGTGTGCCCGTTGTTGATGTTATGGTACCTTGTCCCTGTTTCAGACCATTTATGTTTGGCCACGACGGTGGCCATTGGTGTCTTTGGTAGACACGGGGCCACCCAGGACTAGCCCAGTAGGGAGTGAGTCAGAGTGGCCGAGAGAGTGTCATGGCAATGGAGGGGGTTCGTCAGAATGTCGTTGGTCCACCCGAATGGGAGTGCGAGGCCAAGGGTTCCATGGTGTGGGTACAGTGCGCTACCTCTACAGTGTGTATTAAATCTATCGATAGCCGAGTCCACGGTTATGGACACGCTCGAAACTAGGTCACACGATGGGTCAGCGTTTAATAAATTTTGCACACTAAAGTTATGAACTTTGCACTATTGATGATGGTGGGTAGATGATACGTCCATTTTGCATCATGCTTTTATATCGATATTTATTGCTTTATGTCTATTATTACACATTATGCTACAATACTTATGCCTATTATCTCTTAATTTACAAGGTTTACATAAAGAGGGAGAATGCCAGCAGCTGGGATTCTGGACTGGAAAATGAGCAAATATTAGAGACCTATTCTGCACAGCTCCAAAAGTCATGTAACTTCACGGAAGACGTTTTTAGAATATATAAAAAATACTGAGCGCAAGAAGTTCACCAGGGGGGCCACACCCTGCCCATGAGGGTGGGGGGCGCGCCCTACCCCACTAGGCGCGCCCGCCTACCTCGTGGGCCCCCTGGTGGCCCTCCGATGGCCATCTTCTGCTATATGATGTCTTTCGATGCGGAAAAAATCATAAGCCATCTTCCCGAACGAAACTCCGCCGCCACGAGGCGGAACCTTGGTGGATCCAATCTAGGGCTCCGGCAGAGCTGTTCTGCCTAGGAAACTCCCCTCCAGGAGGTGGAAATCATCGCCATCGTCATCACCAACGCTCCTCTCATCGGGATAGGGCAATCTCTATCAACATCTTCATCAGCACCATCTCCTCTCAAAACCCTAGTTCATCTCTTGTATCCAATTCTTGTCTCCAAGTCCAGGATTGGTACTAGTAGGTTGCTAGTAGTGTTAATTACTCCTTGTAGTTGATGCTAGTTGATTTATTTGGTGGAAGATCATATGTTCAGATCCTATATGCATATTAATACCCCTATGATTATGAACATGAATATGCTTTGTGATTAGTTACTTTTGTTTCTGAGGACATGGGAGAAGTCTTGTTATTAGTAGTCATGCGAATTTGGTATTCGTTCGATATTTTGATGAGATGTATGTTGTCTAGCCTCTAGTGGTGTTATGTGAACGTCGACTACATAACACTTCACCATTATTTGGGCCTAGAGGAAGGCATTGGGAAGTAATAAGTAGATTATGGGTTGCTAGAGTGACAGAAGCTTAAACCCTAGTTTATGCGTTGCTTCGTAAGGGGCTGATTTGGATCCATATGTTTCATGCTATGGTTAGGTTTACCTTAATACTTTTGTTGTAGTTGCGGATGCTTGTAATAGAGGTTAATCATAAGTGGGATGCTTGTTCAAGTAAGAACAGCACCCAAGCACCGGTCCACCCACATACCAAGTTATCAAAGTACCGAACGCGAATCATATGAGCATGATGAAAACTAGCTTGACGATATTCCCATGTGTCCTCGGGAGCGCTTTTATCTATATAAAAGTTTGTCCAGGCTTTTCCTTTGCTACAAAAAGGATTGGGCCACCTTGCTGCACTTTATTTACTTTTGTTACTTGTTGCTCGTTACAAATTATCCTATCACAAAACTATCTGTTACCACTTATTTGATTACTTGCAGAGAATACCTTGCTGGAAACCGCTTATCATTTCCTTCTGCTCCTCGTTGGGTTCGACACTCTTACTTATCGAAAGGACTACGATAGATCCCCTATACTTGTGGGTCATCGAGACTCTTTCTGGCGCCGTTGCCGGGGAGTGAAGCGCCTTTGGTAGGTGGAATTTGGTAAGGAAAAATTTATATAGTGTGCTAAAATTTGCTATCACTTGTTACTATGGAAAGTAATCCTCTGAGGGGCTTGTTCGGGGTATCTTCACCCTGACCAGTAGAGCAAAGAGTTGCTCCTCAACCTACTGAACCTACTAAAAATGAAAATGTTCCCTTTGAAATTCCTTCGGGTATGATAGAAAAACTGCTAGCTAATCCTTTTGCAGGAGACGGAACAACGCATCCTAATGAGCACCTAATATACGTGGATGAAGTTTGTGGATTATTTCAGCTTGCAGGTGTACCCGGAGATGTTGTTAAGAATAAGGTCTTCCCTTTATCTTTGAAGGAAGATGCATTGACATGGTATAGGCTATGTGATGATACGGGGTCATGGAACTACAAACGATTGAAATTGGAATTTCATCAGAAGTTTTATCATATGCATCTTGTTCATCATGATCGCAATTATATATATAATTTTTGGCCTCGCGAAGGAGAAAGCATCACTCAAGCTTGGGGGGGGGGGGGCTTAAATCAATGTTATATTCATGCCCCAATCATGAGCTCTCAAGAGAAATGATTATTCAAAATTTATATGCTCGGCTTTGTGATAACAATCGCACCATGCTCGATACTTCTTGTGCTGGCTCTTTTATGACGAAGAATGGGATTTATTGGAAAGAATTAAACGCAACTCTGAAGATTGGGACCTCGACGAAGGTAAGGAGTCAGGTATGACACCTAAGTTTGATTGTGTAAAATCTTTTATGGATACTGATGTTTTTCGTAAATTTAGCACTAAATAGGGACTTGACTCTAAGATAGTAGCTTCCTTCTGTGAATCTTTTGCTACTTATGTTGATCTCCCCAAGGAGAAGTGGTTTAAATATCATCCTCCCATAGAAGTAAAAGTAGCTGCACCTATTAAATCTGAAGAAAAGACTGTCACTTATAATGATCCTATTGTTCCTACTGCTTATGTTGAGAAACCACCTTTTCCTATTAGGATAAAAGATCATGCTAAAGCTTCAACTGTGGTTCGTAAAAGCAATATTAGAACTTATACACCTCCTGAGCAAGTTAAAGTTGAACCTAATATTGCTATGGTTAAAGATCTCTTGGCTGATAATATTGCTGGGCATGTTATTTATTTCTGTGATGAAATAGTTAGAATTGCTAGACCTTGTGCTAAAGATAAACCTAGACCTGTGGTAGGCATGCCTATTATTTCTGTTAAAATAGGAGATCATTGTTATCATGGCTTATGTGATATGGGTGCTAGTGCTAGTGCAATACCTATTGGCCTATACAGAGAAGTTATGCATGATATTGCACATGTTGAGTTAGAAGATATTGATGTCGCAATTAAACTTGCCAATAGAGATACTATTTCACCAATGGGAATTGGTAGAGTTGTTGATGTCTTGTGTGGGAAAACTAAATATCCTGCTGATTTTCTTGTTCTTGGTTCCCCACAAGATAGCTTTTGGCCCATTATATTTGGTAGACCCTTCTTAAACACTGTTAATGCTAAGATATATTGCAAAAAGGATGTTGTTACTATCGGTTTAGATGATATGCCTCATGAATTTAATTTCTCTAAATTTATGAGACAACACCGTGAAGAAGAATTGCCTAGTAAGGATGAAATTATTGGTCTTGCTTCTATTGCTGTACCTCCAAGTGATCCTTTAGAACAATATTTGCTAGACCATGAAAATGATATGTTTATGAATGAAAGAAGGGAAATAGATGAAGTATTCTTTAAACATGAACCTATTCTTAAACACAATTTGCCTGTTGAAATCCTAGGGGATCCTCCTCTACCCAAGGGTGATCCCGTGTTTGAGCTTAAACTGTTGCCTGATACTCTTAAATATGCTTATCTTGATGAGAAACAGATATATCCTGTTATTATTAGTGCTAACCTTTTAGATCATGAAGAAGAGAGATTATTGAGAACTCTGAAGAAGCACCATGCTACTATTGGGTATACTCTTGATGATCTAAAGGGCATTAGCCCCACTCTATGTCAACATAAAATAAATTTGGAAGAAGATGCTAAACCAGTTCGTGATCATCAACAACGGCTGAATCCTAAAATGAAAGAAGTGGTAAGAAAGGAAATACTAAAGCTGCTTAAGGCAGGTATAACTTATCCCGTTGCTGATAGTCAGTGGGTAAGTCATGTCCATTGTGTCCCTAAGAAGGGAGGTATTACTTTCGTTCCTAATGATAAAGATGAATTGATTCCTCAAAGAATTATTACAGGTTATAGGATGGTAATTGATTTCCGCAAATTAAATAAGGCCACTAAAGAAGATCATTACCCCTTACCTTTTATCGATCAAATGCTAGAAAGATTATCCAAACATACACATTTTTTGCTTTCTAGATGGTTATTCTGGTTTCTCTCAAATACCTATGTCAGCTAAGGATCAACCGAAGACTACTTTTACTTTCCCTTTTGGCACTTTTGCTTATAGACGTATGCCTTTTGGTTTATGCAATGCACCTTCTACCTTTCAAAGATGCATGATGGCTATATTCTCTGACTTTTGTGAAAAGATTTGTGAGGTTTTCATGGACGATTTCTCCGTCTATGGATCTTCTTTTGATGATTGCTTGAGCAACCTTGATCGAGTTTTGCAGAGATGTGAAGAAACTAATCTTGTCTTGAATTGGGAAAAGTGCCACTTTATGGTTAATGAAGGTATTGTCTTGGGGCATAAAGTTTCTGAAAGAGGTATTGAAGTTCATAAAGCCAAGGTTGATGCTATTGAAAAGATGCCATGTCCAAAGGACATCAAAGGTATACGAAGTTTCCTTGGTCACGCCGGATTTATAGGAGGTTCATTAAAGACTTCTCAAAAATTTCTCGGCCTCTGACTAATTTATTACAAAAGGATATACCATTTGTCTTTGATGATGATTCTGTAGAAGCATTTGAAATACTTAAGAAAGCATTGATCTCTGCACCTATTGTTCAGCCACCTGATTGGAATTTACCCTTTGAAATTATGTGTGATGCTAGTGATTATGCTATAGGTGCTGTTCTAGGGCAAAGAGTTGATAAGAAATTAAACGTTATTCAATATGCAAGTAAAACTCTAGACAATGCTCAAAGAAATTATGCTACTACTGAAAAAGAATTCTTAGAAGTTGTATTTGCTTGTGATATGTTTAGACCTTATATTGTTGATTCTAAAGTAACTATTCACACTGATCATTCTGCTATTAAATATCTTATGGAAAAGAAAGATGCTAAACCTAGACTTACTAGATGGGTTCTCTTGCTACAAGAATTTGATTTTCATATTGTTGATAGAAAGGGAGCTGAGAACCCCATTGCAGACAACTTGTCTAGGTTAGAAAATGTACTTGATGACCCACTACCTATTGATGATAGCTTTCCTGATGAGCAATTAAATGTCATAAATGCTTCTCATAATACTCCATGGTATGCTGATTATGCTAATTACATTGTTGCTAAATTCATACCACCTAGTTTCACATACCAACAAAAGAAAAGGTTCTTCTATGATTTGAGGCATTACTTTTGGGATGACCCACATCTTTATAAAAAAGGAGTAGATGGTGTTATTAGACGTTGTGTACTTGAGCATGAACATGAACAGATCCTACGCAAGTGTCACTCTGAAGCCTATGGAGGACACCATGCTGGAGATAGAACTGCACATAAGGTATTGCAATCTAGTTTTTATTGGCCTACTCTCTTCAAAGATGCCCCTAAGTTTGTCTTATCTTGTGATGAATGTCAAAGAATTGGTAATATTAGTAGACATCAATAAATTCCTATGAACTATTCACTCGTTATTGAACCATTTGATGTTTGGGGCTTTGACTATATGGGACCTTTTCCTTCCTCTAATGGTTATACACATGTTTTAGTTGTTGTTGATTATGTTACTAAGTGGGTAGAAGCTATTCCAACTAGTAGTGCTGATCATAACACTTCTATTAAAATGCTTAAAGAAGTTATTTTTCCGAGATTTGGAGTCCCTATATATTTAATGACTGATGATGGTTCACATTTTATTCATGGTGCTTTCCGTAAAATGCTTGCTAAGTATGATGTTAATCATAGAATTGCATCTCCTTATCACACACAGTCTAGTGGTCAAGTAGAATTGAGCAATAGAGGGCTCAAATTAATTTTGCAAAAGACTGTCAATAGGTCTAGAAAGAATTGGTCCAAAAAACTTGATGATGCATTATGGGCCTATAGAACTGCATATAAAAATCCTATGGGTATGTCTCCGCATAAAATGGTTTATGGAAAAGCATGCCTCTCGAACTAGAACAGAAGGAATATTGGGCTATTAAAGAGCTCAACTATGATTTTAAAATTGTCGGTGAGAAGAGGTTATTTGATATTAGCTCACTTGATGAATGGAGAACCCAAGCCTACGAAAATGTCAAGTTGTTTAAAGAAAAGGTTAAAAGATGGCATGATAAAAGGATACAAAAGCGTGAGTTTAATGTAGGTGATTACGTACTGCTATAAAACTCTTGTTTAAGATTTTTTGCAGGAAAACTTCTCTCTAAATGGGAAGGCCACTACGTTATCGAGAGGTCTATCGTTCCGGTGCCATAAAAATCAACAACTTCGAAGCCACAAATCCGAAGGTGGTGAACGGTCAAAGAATTAAACATTATATCTCAGGTAATCTTATAAATGTTGAATCCAATGTTATTGAAACCATAACCCCGGAGGAATACATAAGGGACACTTTTCGGAACGTTTTAGACTCTGAAAAGGAATAGGTATGTGGTACCGTAAGTAAACCGACTCCAAAACAGTTTTTAAGGCAATATTTCTCCGTTTTGGAATATTTAGAAAAATAAAAAATAAGAAGCAGTCCGGGAAGGACACGAGGCCTCCACGAGGGTGGAGGGCGTGCCCCCTACCTCATGGGCACCTCGTGAGCTCTCCGGACTCCGTTTTCTTACACGACACGTAATTTGGTCGATAAAAATTCATTATATAATCTCCCAAAGGTTTTGACTCCTGTATCACACAAATATTCTATGTTCTTGTTTTGAGCTATTGCTGCTGCAGATTAGAGCAAGATGTCTTCTCAAGAGTCAGTCGGGGAGAGCCAGGTGTCTCATCCGGCATCGGAACCAAGGACAAACAGCGATGCTAACCACTTTGGGCCAGCAACGGAGGAAGAGATGGTGGCTAATTTTATGAGGATAGATGCCATGGAGGATCAAGAAGTCACTTCTCGCTTCCGAGCTGGGTTCATGATGGGAGAACTACAGAGCTCAGTTATTCCAACGGTTATTCCTTCCAATGTTAGATTTCTTTCTTATGAGAATATGAAAAAGAGTGTCACTAGTTCTCCCGCGGCTATGCAGCACCCTTGGGTGCAGGGAGCTTTGGCTGTTACAGGAAAACTTCGAAAGGAAATAATGGACCTCAAGCAGCAAGTCAATAAGCTCCAGGAGGAGAATCGTATCCTTAGGGGCATCATCACCAAGAATATCACATCACCATCCCCGAAAAAGGAGACATAATCACATGGGTATGGTCACTACCCTTGGCAACTACCGAGCTTGGGGGAGGTGCCCCGGTATCTTATCACCATCACTTTTATCTTTACCATTTTTTCTTAGTTCGATCCTTTTGGTAATATCTTGATCTACTAGAATAAAGTTTATGGCATGATCTAGTTTTGAGTTTTGCTTTATGATCCCTCTATGTAATCGAGTCCATGTGCTATATAATAAAGATTAGTGTTGAGTCAAGGGCTTGATTATTTTGCCATGATCTTGAGTGAATAAAAGAAAAGAGAAAAGAATAAAAAGAAATAAAGAGTTCATATTGATCTTATGGAGAGTAATGACTTCACATAGAAAGAGTATGATGAATAAAAGTTGTTGAGAGTTGACAAACATAGTTTTGGTCATCGTTGCAATTAATAGGAAGTAATAAAGAAAGAGAGGTCTTGACATATAAATATACTATCTTGGACATCTTTCATGATTGTGAGCACTCATTAAAATATGACTTGCTAAAGAGTTGACGTTGGACAAGGAAGACAATATAATGGGTTATGTTTTCTTACATCTGAGATAAATTATATTGTCATGGATCCTCCAACATGTTGAGCTTGCCTTTCCCCCTCATGCTAGCCAAATTCTTTGCACCATGTAGAGATACTACTTGTGCTTCCAAACACCCTTAAACCAATTTTGCCATGAGAGTCCACCATACCTACCTATGGATTGAGTAAGATCCTCCAAGTAAGTTGTCATCGGTGCAAGCAATAAAATTTGCTCTCTCTAAATATGTTTGGCTTATTAGTGTGGGAGAAAATAAGCTTTATACGATCGTGTGATATGGAAGAAATAAAAGCGACAGACTGCATAATAAAGGTCCATATCACAAGTGGCAATATAAAGTGACATTCTTTCGCATTAAGATTTTGTGCATACAACCATAAAAGCGCGTGACAACCTCTGCTTCCCTCTACAAAGGGCCTATCTTTTACTTTTATCTCCTACCTTGAATAAGAGTCATGGTGATCTTCACCCTTCCTTTTTACATTTTATCCTTTGGCAAGCACAATATGTTGGAAAGATCCTGGTATATATGGCTAATTGGATATGAGTTTTCATGAACTATTATTGTTGACATTACCCTTGAGGTAAAACGTTGGGAGGCAAAACTATAAGCCCCTATCTTTCTTTGTGTCCGATTAAAACTCCATACCCATAAGTATTGAGTGAGTGTCAGCAATTGTGAAAGACTATATGATAGTTGAGTATGTGGACCTGCTGAAAAGCTCTTATATTGAATCTTTCATATGTTATGATAAAATGCAATTGCTCCAATGACTGATATTATAGTTTGTTAGTTTTCAATGAAGTTTATGATTCATACTTGAAATTGTGACCGAATTATTACTCTAGCATAAGAAATCATAAGACAAGAATTATATAAGTTGTTGTTCTAAGAATGATCATGATGCCCTCATGTCCGCATTTTACTTGTATCGACACCTCTATCTCTAAACATGTGGACATATTTTTCGATTTCGGCTTTCCCTTGTGGATAAGCGAGGTCTAAGCTTGGGGGAGTTGATACATCCATTTTGCATCATTCTTTTATATCGAAATTTATTGATTTATGGGTTGTTATTACACATTATGCTACAATACTTATGCCTATTCTCTATTAATTTACAAGGTTTACATAAAGAGGGAGAATGCCGGCAGCTGGGATTCTGGGCTGGAAAAGGAGCAAATATTAGACACCTATTCTGCACAGCTCCAAAAGTCATGTAACTTCACGGAAGTCGTTTTCAGAATATATAAAAAATACTGAGCGCAAGAAGTTCACCAGGGGGGCCACACCCTGCCCATGAGGGTGGGGGGCGCGCCCTACCCCCCTGGGCGCGCCCGCCTACCTCGTGGGCCCCCTGGTGGCCCTCCGATGGCCATCTTCTGCTATATGATGTCTTTCGATGAGGAAAAAATCATAAGCCATCTTCCCGAACAAAACTCCTCCGCCACGAGGCGGAACCTTGGCGGATCCAATCTAGGGCTCCGGCAGAGCTGTTTTGCCAGGGAAACTATCATCGCCATCGTCATCACCAACACTCCTCTCATCGGGAGAGGGCAATCTCCATCAACATCTTCATCAGCACCATCTCCTCTCAAAACCCTAGTTCATCTCTTGTATCCAATTCTTGTCTCCTAGTCTGAGATTGGTACTAGTAGGTTGCTAGTAGTGTTAATTACTCCTTGTAGTTGATACTAGTTGGTTTATTTGGTGGAAGATCGTATGTTCAGATCCTATATGCATATTAATACCCCTCTGATTATGAACATGAATATGCTTTGTGAGTAGTTACGTTTGTTCCTGAGGACATGGGAGAAGTCTTGCTATTAGTAGTCACGTGAATTTGATATTCGTTCGATATTTTGATGAGATGTATGTTGTCTAGCCTCTAGTGGTGTTATGTGAACGTCGACTACATAACACTTCACCATTATTTAGGCCTAGAGGAAGGCATTGGGAAGTAATAAGTAGAGGATGGGTTGCTAGAGTGACAGAAGCATAAACCCTAGTTTATGCGTTGCTTCGTAAGGGGCTGATTTGGATCCATATGTTTCATGCTATGGTTAGGTTTACCTTAATACTTTTGTTGTAGTTGCGGATGCTTGCAATAGAGGTTAATCATAAGTGGGATGCTTGTTCAAGTAAGAACAGCAACCAAGCACCGGTCCACCCACATACCAAATTATCAAAGTACCGAACGCGAATCATATGAGCGTGATGAAAACTAGCTTGACGATATTCCCATGTGTCTTCGGGAGCACTTTTCTCTATATAAGAGTTTGTCCAGGCTTGTCCTTTGCTACAAAAAGGATTGAGCCACCTTGCTGCACTTTATTTACTTTTGTTACTTGTTGCTCGTTACAAATTATCCTATCACAAAACTATCTGTTACCACTTATTTCTATACTTGCAGAGAATACCTTGCTAGAAACCGCTTATCATTTCCTTCTGCTCCTCGTTGGGTTCGACACTCTTACTTATCGAAAGGACTACGATAGATCCCCTATACTTGTGGGTCATCAGTAGACCATCTTGATGTTGGAGACCAAGTGTTCGTCATGGTTGTGATCGTCGGAAAGATCACTGTTTGAGACCAAATGTTGGCCATGGTTATGATCGCCGGAAAGATCTCCGTTTGGTTACGAGGTAACCTGATTTTAAAACCACGATGGGTGGTCCGTTTGTGATCCAAGAGCGATCATCATTGTTAAGAAAGTCCGAGGGGCTTTTATCACAAGAGCATGATCACGGCATGTCAGATATATTGTTGCATTATTAAACAATTGGTTAACTATCATGATGTTGTTTGTCATTATGTTTATGCTTGTTGTGAGCTTGCAAGTACATTCAATGTACTGACCTGGCGTGTCATGCCAGATTTCAGGAAAGTCCCGTTGGAAAGGAGTATTGTTCGAGACTAGATCATGTCCACATCGGTGTCCCTACGCTACGCAGTTCCGCTACAACATTGTTCCGCTGCCGCGTAGTTGTGATGATCGAGGCCCCTTTATGTTCACTAAATAATGTACATATTGTTCAGCCGCACCGAGTGTGCCGCTTGGTCTCGCCACCTGTTGTAATATAAACTATGATCCTCTAGCATCAATAAAGCGGTTGTTTTTTGTACCGAGATGTTCTGTGTTGCCAGAATGCATGGTCTCTTGGCTGGCAATGCATGGTAAACCGGTTGCTCTGAGCCAGGGTGCCAGAGGGGCACGCACGGGCATGGGCACTAGCGCTGGCATGTACATGAGCTCGCGCGGGTCCGCGGAGACCTCGCTGACGCCCGCGGCTTCTAGCTCTCCGATAGTGCTCGGCAACCATCCCGTGAATGCTACGGGGATGGTCGCTGGCGCGGGCGCGGGGATGGGAGCTGGGGCGGGAACGGCGGCAGCAACCGCCGCGGCCAGCTCGTTCAAGGCCATGTCCATGATGCCCCATTTGTCCTTATTTTCTATCTCCTTCGGCTCGGAGTCGACTTCACTAAACTTGAAGACTAGTGGCAGATGATCATTCTGTGCCCATGGCGGTGGCGGTTTGCGGGGGGGGGGGGGGGAGGGGAATGGGAGAGTAACAGTAAAGCCACCCGTATTAAACAGCGGCTCGGGCGCCATTAATGGAGAGGAAGGTGGGCGGCCATGTAAGTCAAAGGGCTCGCTTCCCAGTGAGCCTTCGCAGCGTACAGCTCGCACGCTTCCCTATGAGCCTAAGCATTGGAGGACAGCTTGCATGCCTCTCGGTCAGCCTGCGCACTAGACTGCGCTCGCACGCCTCCCGTGCAGACAAGGTCAAGCAGCTGTCCGCACGGCACCTCCTACAGCCATTAAAAGCAAGACACGTGGCCTCACATGAATGGTTAACAGAACGCATACGGTTTGAATTATACAAACGTTTAAGACACTAAAGTGGCAGCTATTTTTTCAAAATGACTTTGTTGGCTGTCATTATTCGAGTGTGTCTTCTCTCAAAATGGACACGAAAAATACCACATCATGTCGGGTGCCGTTCCATGATAGCATGCAAAGTTTCATGAATTTCAGACCAGTTTTGGATTTACAAGAATTTAAAAACCATGCATCTCAATGTTTTGTCGGCAATCAACGGTGCCCTGTTGTTCGAAATTCATTCCCATTTCTTGCATGGGACCTAAGCATGCACCCAAGGACACATATTTTATTTTCAACTAATTTATATGCACGGAGCATGTGCATGTAGTTCAAATTTGAATTACGCACATAAATGCATTGAAAACTCAGTTAGTGCATAAAAATGTCCAAAAGAACACCCAAAAATCACAAAAGTTGACACAACACTCCTGTTGTTCAATGTTGACATGAGAAATTTTTTGGAAGCAATAAGAGGCAGTGGATATCGTTTCGTCCCCAAAGGTGGGACGTTCCCTACCGAAACCATGATACTTGTTGTGAGAAGCTCTGGTTTGTTAGAAGCATATACCCAAACCTGCCCCAAATGGGACAAAATTTTTACCACGACATGTTGATGTCGCTCCATGGAAGCATGCCAAGTTTCATGAATTTCACACGAGTTTTGGATTTACTAGAATTTAAAAATGAGGCATCTCAATGTTTTGCGGCCAATCAACTGCGCCCTGGTGTTTGAAATTCATTCTCATTTCTTGCATGGGACCTAAGCATGCACCCAAGGACACATATTTGATTTTTCAACCAATTTGTATGCACTAGATCATGTGCATGTAGTTCAAATTTAAATTATGCACATAAATGCATTCAAAACTCGGTTAATGCATAAAAATGTCCAAACGAACCCCGAAAATCCCAAAAATTGACACAACACTCTTGTTGTCCTATGTTGACACGAGAAATTTTTTGAAAGCAATAAGAGGCAATGGATATTGTTTCGTCCCCAAAGGTGGGACGTTCCCTACCAAAACTGTCATGGTTGTTGTGAGAAGCTCTGGTTTGTGAGAAGCATATACCCGAACCTGCCCCAAATGGGAATTTTTTTAACACGACATGTTGATGCCGCTCCATGGTAGCATGCCAAGTTTCATGAATTTCAGACGAGTTTTGGATTTACTAGAATTTAAAAACCTCGCATCTCATCATTTTGCCGGCAATCAACAGTGAGCTGGTTTTTGAATTTCATTCCCATCTCCATCATGGGACCTAGAAATTCACCCAAGGACACAAATTAGATTTTTCAACAAACCTTAGTGCATTGGAGCATGTGCATGTAGTTCAAATTTGAATTATGCACATAAATCAATTGAAGACTCAGTTAATGCATAAAATGTCCAAACGAACCCTGAAAAATCCCAAAAATTGACACAACACTCTTGTTGTTCTATGTTGACACAAGCAATTTTCTGAAAGCAATAAGATGCAATGGATATCGTTTTGTCCCCAAAGGTGGGACGTTCCCTATCGAAACCATCATGCTTGTTGTGGGAAGCTCTGGTTTGTGAGAAGCATATACCCGAACCTGCCCCAAATGGGACAAATGTTTTAACACGACATGTTGATGCTGCTCCATGATAGCATGCCAAGTTTCATGAATTTCATACAACTTTTGGATTTACTAGAATTTAAAACCAGGCATCTCAACATTTTGCCGGTAGTCAATAGTGCCTTGATGTTTGAATTTCATTCCCATCTCTTGCATGGGACGTAGAAATTCACCCAAGGACACACATGTGATGTTTCAACCAACCTTAGTGCATTAGAGCATGTGCTTGTAGTTCAAATTTGAATTATGCACATAAAATGCCTAGAAAACCCGGTTAATGCATAAAAATGCCAAACGAACCCCGAAAAATTTCAAGATTTAACACAACAATCCTGATGTTCTTTGTTGACACTAGGAAATTTTTGAAAGCAATAAGAGGCAACGGACATCGTCCCGTCCCCAAAGGTGGTACATTCCCTATCGAAACCATCATGCTTGTTGTGTGAAGCTCTAGTTTGTGAGAAGCTTACCCGAACCTGCCCCAAATGGGACAAAATTTTCACCACGGCATGTTGATGCCGCTCCATGATAGCATTCCAAGTTTCATGAATTTCATACGAGTTTTGGACTTACTAGATTTTAAAAACTAGGCATCTCAACATTTTTCCAGCAATCAACATTGCCCTGGTGTTTGAATTTCATTCCCATCTCTTGCATGGGACCTAGAAATTCACCCAAGTACACACATGTGATTTTTCAACCAACTTTGGTTCATTGGAGCATGTGCTTGTAGTTTAAAATTGAATTATGCACATAAAATGCCTAGAAAACCCAGTTAATGTATAAAAAAGGCCAAATGAACCCTGGAAAATTCATTCCCATTTCTTCCATGGGACCTAAGCATGCACTTAAGGACACAGATTTGATTTTCAACCAATTTGTATGCACCGAAGCATGTGCATGTAGTTTAATTTTGAATTGTGCACCTGAAATGGCAAGAAAACCAGTTTAATGTATTAAATGTCCAAATGAACCATGAATAATTCCAATTCTTTTACGACACACATACACTTGCATGTTCACTGCAGATAAAAGGTCTAGCAATTCAAAAACCGTCCATTGCCGCTGTGACCCCATTTTGTAATTCAAATCAAGTAGATCCCACACAGTTTATTCTCACCAACCACGTGAGATGTAGTACAAAATATCTTGGAGCACCGTCGGTGTATAGTACGCCTATGGCTTACGTGAGAAGGTGCATCGGCTACAGTCCATAGCCGGCGTGTCAAGCACACTAGCTCGCTCCCCCAAAACTCCCACCTCTGCATCCCTCGCAATCTCGAAAATATCTACCGCCTGGAAGGTTTTAATGTTTGATAGCACACGATAAGTATGTGTGGACCGTGTGCGATGTCTATTACTCCCGCTCTGCTTCAATCCCTTGATTCAAATTTTCATTAGCCCCGGCATTTTACTTTCGCCTCTGCATCCCTCGCTATCTCAAAAATATCTGCTCGCCCTTGATCCAAATTTTCAGTAGCCCCGCCTTGTTACTCCCGCATAGTAAAATTTTTAGTTCCCGCAGTATTTCCTCAAACACAACCTCCGCTCACACGGACACACACAACCCTCGAAACTATTGGTAGGTCGCCGCCAACGCCGGCGCCTCCATCCTCAACCTATGCATGTGTGCCGGGAGCTCGAGTAGCCAGTGGCCAAAAAGAGGTTTATCACGGCCTTTTCGCCCAACGCTAGCGAGGTGGCCGCCGAGGTGTCCCCGTTGTCCGCCGCGGGCCCAATCTGTCGTCGCCGGTCCCCCGATCTGCCTGCCGTTGTGCCCCTACGCCGGTTCGAGGACTTCCCCGTCCTCCCCCGGACTCGATAGCCGACGAAGTCCTACTTCGGGGTTCGGCAGCGGCGGTGGGGGACTGTTGGAAATATGCCCTAGAGGCAATAATAAAATGGTTATTGTTATATTTCCTTGTTCATGATAATTGTCTATTGTTCATGCTGTCATTGTATTATCCGGAAACCGTAATACATGTGTGAACACATATACCACAACATGTCCCTAGTGAGCCTCTAGTTGACTAGCTCGTTGATCAATAGATGGTTGCGGTTTCCTGACCATGGACATTGGATGTCATTGATAATGGGATCACATCATTAGCAGAATGATGTGATGGACAAGACCCAATCCTAAGCCTAGCACAAGATCGTGTAGTTCGTGTGCTAAAGCTTTTCTAATGTCAAGTATCTTTTCCATAGACCATGAGATTGTGCAACTCCCGGATACCGTAGGAGTACTTTGGGTGTGCCAAACGTCACAACGTAACTGGGTGGCTATAAAGGTACACTACGGGTATCCCCGAAAGTATTTGTTGGGTTGGCATGAATCGAGACTGGGATTTGTCACTCCGTATGACGGAGATGTATCTCTGGGCCCACTCGGTAAGACATCATCGTAATGAGCTCAATTTGACTAAGGGGTTGGTCACGGGATGATGTGTTACGGAATGAGTAAAGATACTTGCCGTAACGAGATTGAACAAGGTATCGGTATACCGACGATCGAATCTCGGGCAAGTACTATACCGGTAGACAAAGGGAATCGTATACAGGATTGATTGAATCCTTGACATCGTGGTTCATCCGATGTGATCATCGTGGAACATGTGGGAGCCAACATGGGTATCCAGATCCCGATGTTGGTTATTGGTCGGAGAGATGTCTCGGTCATGTCTGCATAGTTCCCAAACCCGTAGGGTCTACACACTTAAGGTTCGATGACGCTAGGGTTATACGGAATAGAAGTACATGGTTACCAAATGTTTTTCGGAGTCCCGAATGAGATCTCAGATGTCACGAGGAGTTCCAGAATGGTCCGGAGGTAAAGATTTATATATGGGAAGTCCTGTTTTGGACACCGGAAGTGTTCTGGGCGTTATCGGTAACGTACCGGACCACTGGAAAGTTTCGGGGGTCCACCGGGAGGGGCCACCAGCCCCGGAGGCCTGCATGGACCAAGGGTGGGAAGGCACCAGCCCCTAGGTGGGCTGGTGCGCCTCCCACAAGAGGCCCAAGGCGCAAGGAAGGGGAGAAAAGGGAAACCCTAGGCTCAGATGGGCCTAAGACCCATGTAGGGTGCGCCCCCCTCTCTCCCCCTCTGGCCGCCCCCCCTAGATGCATCTAGGGCTGGCCGCCACCCCTAGGGGGGAACCCTAGATGGGGGCGTAGCACCTACCCTCCCCCTATATATATTGGGGTTTTGGGGGCTGCCAAAGACACGACTCTCCCTCTCTCTTGGCGCAGCCCTACCCCTCTCCCTCCTCGTCTCTCGCAGTGCTTGGCGAAGCCCTGCTGGAGTGCCATGCTCCTCCACCACCACCACGCCGTCGTGCTGCTGTTGGATGGAGTCTTCCCCAACCTCTCGCTCTCCTTGCTGGATCAAGGCGCGGGAGACGTCATCGGGCTGCACGTGTGTTGAACGCGGAGGCACCGTGGTTCGGTGCTTAGATCGGATTCGTCTGCGATCTCAATCGCTTCGTGTATGACTCCACCAACCGCGTTCTTGCAACGCTTCCGCATCGCGATCTTCAAAGGTATGAAGATGCACTCCCCTCTCGTTGCTAGTAAGCTCCATAGATTGATCTTGGTGATGCGTAGAAAATTTTAATTTCTGCAACGATCCCCAACAGTGGCATCATGAGCTAGGTCTATGCGTAGTTTCTATGCACGAGTAGAACACAAGTAGTTGTGGGTGTCGATTTTGTCAATTTACTTGCTGTTACTAGTCTTATCTTGATTCGGCGGCATCGTGGGAAGAAGCGGCCCGGGCCGATCTTACACGTACGCTTACGTGAGACAGGTTCCACCGACTAACATGCACTAGTTGCATAAGGTGGCTAGTGGGTGTCTGTCTCTCCCACTTTAGCTGGATCAGATTCGATGAAAAGGGTCCATATGAAGGGTAGTTAAGAAGCATTCTCGCTAAGAAACCTATAGCAGCCACGTAAAAATTTGCAACAACAGTTAGAGGACGTCTAACTTGTTTTTGCAGCATATGTCGTGTGATGTGATATGGCCAAAAGGATGTGATGAATGATATATGTGATGTATGCGATTGATCATGTTCTTGTAATAGGAATCACGACTTGCATGTCGATGAGTATGACAACCGGCAGGAGCCATAGGAGTTGTCTTAATTTATTTATGACCCGCATGTCAACATAAACGTCATTTAATTACTTTACTTTATTGCTAAACCGTTAGCCATAGTAGTAGAAGTACTAGTTGGCGAGACAACTTCATGAAAACACGATGATGGAGATCATGATGATGGAGATCATGATGATGGAGATCATGGTGTCATGCCGGTGACGATGATGATCATGGCGCCCCGAAGATGGAGATCAAAAGGAGCAAAATGATATTGGCCATATCATGGCACTGTTTGATTGCATGTGATGTTTATCATGTTTTTACATCTTATGTGCTTAGAACGACGGTAGAATAAATAAGATGATCCCTCATTAAAATATCAAGAATTGTGTTCCCCCTAACTGTGCACCGTTGCTAGGGTCCGTTGTTCCAAAGCACCACGTGATGATCAGGTGTGATAGGTTCTAACATTCGCATACAACGGGTGTAACCTAGATTTACAGACGCAATACACTTAGGTTGACTTGACGAGCCTAGCATGTACAGACATGGCCCCGGAACACGGAAGACCGAAAGGTCGAACATGAGTCGTATAGAAGATACGATCAACATGAAGATGTTCAGCGATGATGACTAGTCCGTATCACGTGATGATCAGACACGGCCTAGTTGACTCGGATCATGTATCACTTAGATGACTAGAGGGATGACTGTTTGAGTGGTAGTTCATTAAATAATTTTATTAGATGAACTTAATTATCATGAACATAGTCTAAAAGATTTGCAATATGTCTTGTAGATCAAATGGCCCACACAAATGTTGCCCTCAACTTCAACGCGTTCCTAGAGAAAACCAAGCTGAAAGACGATGGTAGCAACTACACAGACTGGGTCCGTAACCTGAGGATTATCCTCATAGTTGCCAAGAAAGCATATGTCTTTGCAGCACCGCTAGGTGACGCACCTGTTTTCCCAGCAACTCAAGACGTTATGAATGCTTGGTAGTCGCGTAGTGATGATTAGTCCCTGGTTCAGTGCGGCATGCTTTACAGCTTAGAACCGGGGCTCCAAAAGCGTTTTGAGCAACACGGAGCATATGAGATGTTCCAAGAGCTGAAAATGGTTTTCCAAGCTCATGCCTGAGTCGAGAGATATGAAGTCTCTGACAAGTTCTAAAGTTGTAAGATGGAGGAGAACAGTTCTGTCAGTGAGCACATACTCAAAATGTCTGGGTTGCACAACCACTTGTCTCAGCTAGGAGTCAATCTCCCGGATGATGCGGTCGTTGACAGAATCCTTCAGTCGCTTCCACCTAGCTACAAGAGCTTTGGATGAACTTCAATATGAAGGGGATGGAAAAGACCATTCCTGAGGTATATTCAATGCTGAAATCAGCGGAGGTGGAGATCAAAAAGGAACATCAAGTGTTGATGGTGAATAAAACAACTAAGTTCAAGAAAGGCAAGGGTAAAAAGAACTTCAAGAAGGACGACAAGGGAATTGCTGCGCCCGGTAAGCAAGCTGCCGGGAAGAAGCGAAAGAATGGACCCAAGCCTGAGACTGAGTGCTTTTATTGCAAGGGAAACGATCACTGAAGCGGAACTGCCACAAGTACTTAGCGGATAAGAAGGCCGGCAATACCAAAGGTATATGTGATATACATGTTATTGATGTGTACCTAATCAGTGCTCCTAGTAGCTCCTAGGTATTTGATACCGGTGCGGTTGCTCATATTTGTAACTCAAAAAGGAGTTGCGGAACAAGCAGAGACTGGCGAAGGACGAGGTGACGATGCGCGTCGGGAATGGTTCCAAGGTCGATGTGATCGCCGTCAGCATGCTACCGCTACATTTACCCACGGGATTAGTTTTAAACCTCAATAATTGTTATTTAGTGCCAGCTTTGAGCATGAACATTGTATCTGGATCTCGCTTAATGCGAGGTGGCTACTCATTTAAATCTGAGAATAATGGTTGTTCTATTTATATGAGAGATATGTTTTATGGTCATGCCCCGCTGGTCAATAGTTTATTCTTATTTAATCTCGAACGTGATGTTACACATATTCATAGTGTGAATGCCAAAAGATGTAAGGTTGATAATGATAGTCCCACATACTTGTGGCACTGCCGTGTTGGTCACATTGGTGTCAAACGCATGAAGAAACTCCATGCAGATGGACTTTTGGAGTCTCTTGAAAATAAATGGATCTTTATGAAGAAGACGGACGCGGATGGCAATGTGACTGTCTATAAAGCTTGCCTTGTCGCTAAGGGTTATCGACAAGTTCAAGGGGTTGACTACGTTGAGACCTTCTCACCCGTAGCGAAGCTGAAGTCTGTACGAATCATGTTAGCAATTGTCGCATTCTATGATTATGAGATATGGCAAATGGACATCAAAACGGCATTCCTTAATGGTTTCCTTGAGGAAGAATTGTATATGATGCAGCCGAAATATTTTGTCGATCCTAAGAATGCTGACAAGGTATGCAAGCTCCAACGCTCAATCTATTGGCTGGTGCAAGCATCTCGGGGTTGGAACATTCGCTTTGATGAGATGATCAAAGCGTTTGGGTTTACGCAGATTTATGGAGAAGCCCATGTTTTACAAGAAAGTGAGTGGGAGCTCTATAGCATTTCTCATATTATATGTGGATGGCATACTATTGATGGGTGAAAGCACAAGTGCTCACTAGGTGGTTTTGGTAATTAATGTCAACATATCTCTTGTTGGACTAACACTTTTACCTAGTATATTTCAGACAAGTTCAACAATGAAGTGGCATGGACTAGAGGATGTGGAACCCCTTCAAAATGCTAAGGACAAAGGATTGGCTCAAGCTCCAAGCTCAAGACTCTACATTTTCTATTTTAGTGATCCAAGATCACATTGAGTCTATAGGAAAAGCCAATACTATTAAGAAGGGATGAGGTGGTGCTTAATGCATGTCTTGCTTCCTCAAAGTGCTTAGTGATATGCTCCAAAGCAATCAACCACTTTCTCACTTCCAAATATGTCCCACACCAAAATATCCAACTAGGCCCCACCGACTCTTTCTATCCGGAGCCACCGAGTTCAGTTGACATAGCCACTGCCAGGAACCCTAATCAGTTTGATCTCACCGATGGGATCTCGGTCTCACCGGGATAGGCTTGCAAACTCTCTCTTACCCATTGCAATATTTTCGGTACCACCGAGATATGCAATCGGCCCCACCAAGTTTGCTTGGCCAACTCTTTGTTTTGCTTATTACCCAAATTAGTCCCACCGAATTTGAGTAATCGGTCAAACAGAGTTTTGGATTTACCCTAACCCTAGCACATCGGTCCCACCGAGTTGATCCAGTCGGTCCCACCGAAAACCCTAACAGTCACTAGCTTTGCTGAATCGGTCCGACCGAGTTTAACTATTCGGTCCCACCGAGATTGGCAAGTTGTGTGTAATGGTTAGATTTTGTGTGGAGGCTATATATACCCCTCCACCACCTCTTCATTCATGGAGAGAGCCATCAGAATAAGCCTACACTTACAACCTACTTTTTCTGAGAGAGAACTACCTACACTTGTGTTGAGGCCAAGATATTCCATTCTTACCATATGAATCTTGATCTCTAGCTTTCCCCAAGTTGCTTTCCACTCAAATCTTCTTTCCACCAAATCCATATCATGTGTGAGAGAGAGTTGAGTGTTGGGGAGACTATCATTTGAAGCACAAGAGCAAGGAGTTCATCATCAACACACCATTTGTTACTTCTTGGAGAGTGGTGTCTCCTAGATTGGCTAGGTGTCACTAGGGAACCTCCGACAAGATTGTGGAGTTGAACCAAGGAGTTTGTAAGGGCAAGGAGATCGCCTACTTCGTGAAGATCTACCGCTAGTGAGGCAAGTCCTTCATGGGCGACGGCCATGGTGGGATAGACATGGTTGCTTCTTCGTGGACCCTTCGTGGGTGGAGCCCTCCGTGGACTCACGCAGCCGTTACCCTTCGTGGGTTGAAGTCTCCATCAACGTGGATGTACGATAGCACCACCTATCGGAACCATGTCTCAAAATCTCCGTGTCTCCAAATTGCGTTTGCACACTCCAATCCCATCTCTTTACATTCTTGCAAGTTGCATGCTTTACTATCCGCTGCTCATATACTCTTTGCATGCTTGCTTGATATGTATTGTTAAACTTGTGCAAAAGCTCCACTTTAACTCAAAGAAATTAAAAACTTCAACTTTTAGCACTTAGTGTCTAATCACCCCCCTCTAGACATCTCTTCTCGATCCTTTCAATTGGTATCAAAGCTTTGGTCTCGATTGCTTTGGTTTAAACACCATTGGAGGAAGATGGATGAGTCTACTTTGGGGAGTCTTAGACATAGAGTGCCTATTCTTGATGGAGAATATTTTCATGAGTGGAAAAATGAAATGCTTGAGATTTTCAATGAATATCATTTGAACAAGTACATTACTAGCCCTTGTGCACATCATGTTGATCCTTTGCATCCTACCCTTGATGAGTCTATTGACATGATCTGCAACCTTAGAACTGTTAATCTTATCACTAGAGGCTTGCCTATAAACTTGATTGAATGTTTTCCTACTCTTGATTGTGCCTACACTATATGGAGATTTCTTGAGGAATGCTTTCCAAATTATTCCTTGAAAGATCTAGATGAAATTCTCCATAAGTCTATTGCCTTGATTAAGATGAGTTCCAATGATCCCAAATTTGGTGACTACTTATTTGAGCTTACTAATATTACGAGTGCCAAAGGAGATGTTGGAATCATTGGCAATGTCATTTCCAGAGCTATTAGAAGTCATAAAGATAACTATAGAAATGATCATTTAACTAATGAATTACCCTCTCTAGGAATTGATCAATCATAAGATGATGTTAAACATGGATACTCTGATGAGGATGATGATGACAGTGACTATGATCTTAATGAAGCAATGAGACACTTTGGTCTTATGGAAAATCTTTGTGGCTACATGGCTGGAGGAAAGGAATGGGTTCTTGATAGTGGATGTACTGATCATATGACCGGAGATAAAGATATGTTCCGTGAGCTTGCTGAAAACGACAGCCCTCGAAAGTATGTCACCTTTGGTGACAACTCAAAGGGTAAGGTGGTTGGCCTAGGTAAGGTGGCCATCTCACATGATAGCTCCATACAAAATGTCATGCTTGTTGAATCTCTTGGGTACAATTTACTTTCAGTATGTAGACTTGCTGATTTCGGTTTTAATGTCCTATTTACTGAAGTAGATTGCCAAGTGTTTCGAAGAGACAATCATAAAATGGCCTTTACCGGTATATGTAGAGGTGATCTTTACATTGTTGATTTCACTAAAAAGGATCAACCTAGAACTTTCTTAATTATTAAATCTTCTAAAGGTTGGTTATGGCATAGACGATTAGGTCATGTTGGCATGCGAAACCTTGACAAGCTTATTAAAGGGAATCATATCCTTGGCGTTAACGATGTCATATTTGATAAGGATAGACTTTGCAGCACTTGTCAAGTAGGTAAACAGGTTGGAGGAAGGCATCCCATAAAGAACATCATGACCACAAGGAGGCCACTCGAGCTACTTCACATGGATCTTTTTGGTCCTACCGCTTACAAAAGTCTCGGTGAAATTCTTTTGGTCTAGTTATAGTTGATGATTTTTAAGATTTACGTGGGTGTTCTTTCTCGATGATAAATCAGAGGTCCAAAAGATCTTCAAAAACTTCGCTATGAAGGCCCAAAATCAATTTGAAGTGAAAATCAAGAAGTTTCACAGTGACAACCGAACGGAGTTCAAGAACGCAAATGTGGACACCTTTCTTGACGAAGAAGGGATTTCACATGAGTTCTTGGCTACGTATACACCTCAACAAAATGGAGTTGTCGAGAGGAAGAATCGGACACTCATTGAAATGGCAAGAACGATGCTTGATGAGTACAAGACGCCAAAGCACTTTTGGGCAGAATCAGTTGAGACAGCTTGTCTTGCAACAAATCGCTTGTATCTTCACAAGCTACTCGGCAAGACGGCATACGAGCTCCTCACCAGTAACAAACCACAAGTTGGATACTTTCGAGTATTCGGCTCAAGGTGCTACATTCTTGATAAGCATCATCGTTCTAAATTTGATCCTAAGTCTCATGAAGGTTTCCTACTTGGTTATGGCTCAAATTCTCACACATACCGTGTCTACAATAATTTCACCCGAAAAGTTGAAGAGAGGGTAGATGTGAAGTTTGATGAATCTAACGGCTCGCAAGTGGAGCAATTGCCAATTGATGTAGGAGACAAAGACCCTTCGGAAGCAATCCAAGACTTGTCTATTGGCAAGATTCATCCAACGGAGGTGAAGGAGAGTACCTCGTCCGTCCAAGTGGGAGCTTCTACCTCACGACAAGGTGAACCAAGAGTTGATACGGAAGCATCCACAAGTGGGACTCACCAAGATGAAGAAAACGAGGAAGTCCGCCAAGATGAACGCCAACAACCTGCTTCTCCACCACGACAAGAGAACAACAACGTCAACAAGGAAGAAGGCCAAGAAGAAGAATAAGATGAAGAAGATGTTCAACCAAGATCCAAGCAAAATCTTTCACGAGTTCGAGCAAGAATTGCTAAAGACCATCCCGTCGAGCAAATCTACAATGATATCCAAACCGGGAGAATCACTCGCTCAAAAATTCGTTTAGCTAACTTTTGTGAACATTATTCATTCATCTCTAGCATTGAACCTATGAAGGTTGAAGAAGCTTTGGAAGATCCGGATTGGATAAATGCCATGCATGAAGAGCTACACAACTTTGAGAGAAATCAAGTTTGGACATTAGCTGAGAAGGCCGACAACAGCCACAACATCATCGGTACCAAATGGGTGTTTTGCAACAAGCAAGATGAAGATGGACAAGTAGTTCACAACAAAGCACGTCTCATCGCCCAAGGCTACACTCAAGTCGAAGGTATGGACTATGGTGAGACATATGCCCCCGTTGCTAGACATGAGTCCATTCGCATCTTACTTGCCTATGCTAATCATCATGATATCACCTTGTACCAAATGGACATTAAAAGTGCTTTTCTATATGGTGAAATAGAGGAGGAAGTTTATGTTAAGCAACCTCTCGGATTTGTCAATCCTAAGAAACCTAATCATGTTTACAAACTTCACAAAGCTCTTTATGGTCTTAAACAAGCTCCTAGAGCATGGTATAAATGCTTGACCAAGTTCCTTGTTGAAAAAGGCTTTGAAATTGGAAAAATAGATTCTACTCTTTTTACTAAAAGGGTTAATGGAGAACTATTTGTGTGCCAAATTTATGTCGATGATATTATATTTGGATCAACTAACCCTCATTTTAGTGAAAAGTTTGGAAAGCTAATGTCGGAGAAGTTTGAGATGTCGATGATGAGTGAACTCAAATTCTTTCTTGGTTTACAAATCAAGCAAACTAAGGAAGGTACCTTTGTCTCTCAAACGAAGTACACCAAGGACTTATTCAAGAAGTTCAATATGCAAGAATGCAAAGGTATGACTACATCCATGCCTACTAGTGGACATCTTGATTTAACCAAAGATGGTGAACCGTTTGATCAAAAGATTTATTGCTCTATGATTGGTTCATTATTATATCTATTTGCTTCACGTCCCGATATTATGCTAAGTGTGTGCATGTGTGCATGATATCAAGCTGCTCCTAAAGAATGACATCTTAAGGCCGTGAAAAGGATATTGAGATACTTAATCCATAGACCAAATTTTGGCATTTGGTACCCAAAGAGGGCCTCCTTTGATCTTGTTGGCTACTCCGACTCGGACTATGCTGGTGACAAGGTTGATGGAAAGTCCACTTCGGGTACTTGTCAGTTTCTTGGTAGATCTCTTGTGTCTTGGTCTTCCAAGAAACAAAACTCGGTATCCTTATCCACCGCCAAAGCGGAATACATTGCCGTTGGATCATGTTGTGCTCAATTACTTTGGATGACCCAAACTCTTAAAGATTATGGGATATATGTGAAACATGTTCCATTATTTTGGGACAATGAAAGTGCTATTAAGATTGCTCACAATCCCGTGCAACATTCTCGAACTAAGCATATTGAAGTTCATCATCATTTCATTCGAGATCGTGTTGCCAAAGGGGACATTAATCTTAAGCATGTTCGCACCGAAAAACAGTTAGCTGACATATTCATGAAACCACTTGATGAGAAAGTGTTTTGCAGGTTAAGAGGTGAATTGAACATCATTGATGCTTCTAACCTGGAGTAGGAACTCCATTTGATACATGCAAGGCGTGAGCCTATGACTAATCCTTGATATTTTTCTTATGTTGACTATCTCATGTCTTGGATATATTTGCACCTTGCATGTTACCTAACCCGTGAAGGTACTTGGATGAATCTAAATCTATGATATTTCAACTCACTCACATTCTGAGCAATTTCTATATCACCAAGTCTCTACACAATGGTGGATGAAGACAAGGAAGCACGCAACCGTTCAAACATATCCTTTGACAAATTTTATGTTGAGTTTCATGATTGTCATTTTGGATATACAAGTGCTCTTCCTTGCAAGAACTAACCCATGTAGGTAGATGAACTCAAACTCCAAGTGGTGCTCCCAACTCTTGATGAGCTACATCAACCTTGAGCAACACACACAAGTTCAACTACATGATCATGATCAACGCCACCACCCAAGGTATGTTATTCCATCTTAGAGAAGCTTTACTCCAAGTCATGAGTCAAAGCAACTCGACAAGATGTGAATACATCAAAAATCTTAAACGAAAACTGGTAACCCCATTTTGATCTTACACGATGAGTATGACCTATGATCAAGTGATCTCACTTGACTCCTAAGTCAATATACTCTAACATAGGTGACTTTGTCGCCGACCAATTCTAGATGAAGTTCTCTTGTGTTCCTTTTTGTGCTCTTGCATTTGTCCAATGCATATTTGTTTCCAACTTCATCTAGACTTCTCTTTAGTTTCTTCTCTTTTATTTTCTGTTCTGCATTCCTTGCATCAAATTCATTGCAAATCTTTCAATTAATTCCTTGCAAATCCTTGCGAGATCTTACTTGTCTAGTGAGCTGAGGTGACAAGTGTTTTCTCTGCGCTGAACTCAATCTCACCGGTTTTGATACTTTCGGTCCAACCGAATGCTCTCGGTACAACCGGACCATACAACTCGGTGTCACCGATTTCACTACAGGAAAGACATCCTGCCACTTGTTTCTGCATTCTTTTTGATCCAGCTCCACTCAATGAATCTTGTCCTCAACCAGCATCCCATTCAACTTGCTGCTTTGTTCTGTGACTCAAGGACCAAACCCATGATGACAAAATCCAGAAGAACCCATCTTGGAAATTGATGTCAAATGGGGAGAGAGAGATCACATCAAAGCTTAATCATATCTATAGGGGGAGAGAATACTAAAAAAGAGTGATCCTCAAGGACCCCAGATGCTTGGTGTTCAAGAGGAGAGAAGTCACATGTCTTCAAGAGGGGAAAGACATGTTCATACTTGAGATCTGATTTTGCTCTGATTTTCTGTTCCCTATCTTCTACCAGTATCCCATGCTAGATACAGGGGGAGCAAGACATCTAAGGGAAGGAAATCCTTGAATTTATTGCACATCTTTACCTTTGGGGACATGTCTATATCCAATATGGTACTTAGTACTCACTCTACATGTCATCCCAGTCTTGGTGCTCTTGTGGTTTGTTTTGTTTTCTCTAGCCAGTAGTTGTATCTGTGTTATCTAACCTTGTTTACGCAGGTTCATTCCATCCTAAGCCAACTCAAGACCACAAGGTAAGTATATGCATCACAGTCATGCATATGAGAAATTCTTGCTCATGTACATACTGTTTGCAAGAAGGACTCATGAGCATGAAGGCACATTTCTCATATTCACATATTTGCTCTCATGCATATAGAAAATATACATGTAACACTTTTCTTACTCTGTCATGTTTATGCATTCACATGCTCCTATATTCCATATTCACATGATTGCATACATGTAGGGGGAGACTATGCATGTTACATGTCTTTCCAAAGCTTTACTTACTATTCTCTATATCTTTATCTAAAGCTTTGATGTATGTTGTCACCAATTACCAAAAAGGGGGAGATTGAAAGCACAAGTGCTCCCTAGGTGGTTTTGATAATTAATGTCAACATATCTCTTGTTGGACTAACACTTTTACCTAGTATGTTTCAGACAAGTTCGACAATGAAGTGGCATGGACTAGAGGATGTGGAACCCCTTCAAAATGCTAAGGACAAAGGATTGGCTCAAGTTCCAAGCTCAAGACTCTACATTTTCTATTTTAGTGATCCAAGATCACATTGAGTCTATAGGAAAGCCAATACTATTAAGAAGGGATGAGGTGTTGCTTAATGACTTGCTTGCTCAAAGTGCTTAGTGATATGCTCCAAAGCCCTCAACCACTTTCTCACTTCCAAATATGTCCCACACCAAATTATCCAACTCGGCCCCACCAATTCTTTCTATCCGGAGCCACCGAGTTCAGTTGACATAGCCACTGCCAGAAACCCTAATCAGTTCGGTATCACCGATTAGATCTCGGTCTCACCGAGATGGGCTTGCAAACTCTCTGTTACCCATTGCAATATTTTCGGTACCACCGAGATATGCAAACGGCCCCACCGTGTTTGCTTGGCCAACTCTATGTTTCGCTTATTACCCAAATCGGTCCCACCGAGTTTGAGTAATCGGTCAAACTGAGTTTTGGATTTACCCTAACCCTCGCACATCGGTCCCACCGAGTTGATCCAGCCGGTCCCACCGAAAACCCTAACAGTCACTAGCTTTGCTGAATCGGTCCGACCGAGTGTAACTATTCGGTCCCACCGAGATTGGCAAGTTGTGTGTAGCGGTTAGATTTTGTGTGGAGGCTATTGAGGGAGTCCTAGATTAGGAGGTCTTCGGACAGCAGGACTATATCCTTTGGCCGGACTATTGGACTATTAAGATAAAAGATTGAAGACTTCGTCCCGTGTCCGGATGGGACTCTACTTGGCGTGGGAGGCAAGCTAGGCAATACAGATATGTATATCTCGTCCTTTGCAACCGACCTTGTGTAACCCTAGCCCCCTCCAGTGTCTATATAAACCGGAGGGTTTTAGTCCATAGGACAACATACAATCATACCATAGGCTAGCTTCTAGGGTTTAGCCTCTCCAATCTCGTGGTAGATCAACTCTTGTACTACTCATATTGTCAAGAATAATCAAGCAGGACGTAGGGTTTTACCTCCATCAAGAGAGCCCGAACCTGGGTAAAAAATCGTGTCCCCTGCCTCCTGTTACCATCCTCCTTAGACGCATAGTTCGGGACCCCCTACCCGAGATCCGCCGGTTTTGACACCGACATTGGTGCTTTCATTGAGAGGTCCTCTGTGTGGTCGCCGTTAGGCTTGATGGCTCCTACGATCATCGATAGCGATGCAGTCCAGGGTGAGTCTTTTCTCCCCGGATAGATCTTTGTGTTCGGCGGCTTTGCACTGCGGGCCAACTCGCTTGGCCATATGGAGCAGATCGAGAGTTATGCCCCTGGACACCAAGTCAGGTTTGGAAGCTTAAACTACACGGCCGATATCCGCGGAGACTTGATCTTCGACGGATTCGAGCTCCTGCCTTGTGCGGCACACGGCCACTATGAGTATGATTTAGCTCTACCATCAGACAGTGTTTAGGAGATCGCACCGGCAACCGCTCCGACCCTCAATTCGGAACCAGTTGCGCCATCCATGGACGTGTGGATAGACCCCGCCATGGAGGCCGCACTCTTGTCGGCGATTGAGCCGAGTATCGACCTTACCCTTCACGGGAGCCGTGACGCCGAACTACCGGATTCTTCCCCGGCCACGGACTCCAAACCGCCAGTGCCCATACCTATCAAATCCAACTGGGCGCCGATCATGGAGTTTACCTCTGCGGATATTTTTCAGCACTCGCCCTTCGGCGACATACTGAACTCATTAAGGTCTCTCTCTCCTTGTCAGGAGAGTCCGGGCCGAACTATGTTCGGCAGGATTGGGATGCGGATGACGAAGAAATTCGCCGTCCACCCACCACCCACTTAGTAGCCATTGTCGATGATTTGACCGACATGCTCAACTTCGACTCCGAAGACATCAATGGTATGGATGACGATGCAGGAGACGAATAGGAACCACTGCCCACAGGGCACTGGACGCCCACTTCATCATACAATGTGTACATGGTGGACACACCCAAAGAAAACGACGACGAGGAACGGAAGGACGCAGCGAAGGGTTGTTCCCTTGAGAGGTAGTCAAAGCGGCGCCGTAAGCGCCACTCCAAATCCCGCCTCGGCAGAAACAGCGGTCATATAGACCCAGCGATAGAGCAGGGTGAACCATCACCCGACCAGGGCAACACGAAGAATCAAATTAACCAAACAACCCGACTCCGTCAAAGATAACAGTCCGGACGATATCACACTGGACAAGCGCCCAGAACAACAGAGTGCCCATCAAAGGCTTTTTGCCACTGCGAGGAGTCTGAAAAAGCAGAAGCAAAGGCTCAGGGTTGCGCAAGACGCGCTCAGAATTAGATGGAGTGAAGTACTCAACACGGCAGCGAAGTATGGCGGTAATCGCCACATCAAGAGCTACCCAAAGCGAAAATTTCTACCTGAATTCGACGAGGAGGCCTTAGATCCCCCGCAATTAGAAAAAAAAACGGCCATCCGGTTGGATAGACGAGCTCGTGGCCAACATAGAGCGGCAAACGAAGCCTCACATAAGCCAGTACGTGATCCATGCGAGGGCTCGCATCAAAAGGACGGCGCAACCAGATCCATATACAGGCCACGCAAGCGCACTCCAGTATGCAATACAATACAACAAACATCCGAACACCACGGTACACCCAAATAGAGGGGTGCTGCACACCCCCTATGTTTCACCGATGAGGTGCTGGACCATGAACTTCCAGAGGGATTCAAACCCGTAAACATAGAGGCGTACGACGGAACAACAGACCCTAGGGTCTGGATTGAGGACTATATCCTCCATATCCACATGGCTCGAGGAGACGATCTCCACGCCATCAAATACTTACCCCTCAAGCTCAAAGGGCCAGCTCGGCACTGGCTTAAAAGCCTCCCCGAAAACTCCATTGGAAGCTGGAAAGAGCTCGAAGACGCCTTTCGGGCAAATTTTCAAGGGACCTATGTCCGACCACTGGATGCAGACGATTTAAGTCATATAACTCAACAGCCCGGAGAGTCAGCACGAAAGCTTTGGAACAGGTTCCTCACTAAGAAGAACCAAATAGTCGACTGTCCGAACGCCGAAGCCTTAGCGGCTTTCAAGCATAGCGTTCGAGACGAATGGCTCGCCAGACACCTCGGCCAAGAAAAGTCGAGAACAATGGCAGCATTAACAAGCCTCATGACCCGCTTTTGCGCGGGCGAGGACAACTAGTTAGCCCTATGCAGCACTAGCGAGCCAAGTACATCCAAAGTCAGGGACGGAAACGGGAAATCACGACGCAGAAAAAACAAGCGCCGGAATAAAGAAGACAGCCCGAAGAGCACGGCGGTAAACGCCGGATTCAGAAGCTCTCGGCCAGGTCAGCAAAATCCGCCCTCCAAAGGCAACAGAGACGAACTGTCCAGCCTAAACAAGATTCTGGACCAAATATGCCAGATCCATAGTACCCCCGACAAACCTGCAAATCATACCCATAGAGAATGTTGGGTCTTCAAGCAGTCCGGCAAACTCAACGCCGAACATAAGGGGCAGGATACACCAAGTGAAGACGAGGACGAGCCTCGCAAGCAAAGCACTGGGGAACAGAAGAAATTCCCACCGGAAGTCAAAACAGTCAACGTGTTACACGTGATAAAGGGGAGAAACAAAGCGGCACTCCCAGAGACACATGCCCCAGGGCCTACCACCATGGAGTTCTGCCACTGGTCGTCCCAACCGATCACTTTTGACCATCGGGATTACTCAGCAAGTGTCCGGCGTGCAGGATGGGCTGCCTTGGTATTAGACCCAATAATTGACGGATGTCACTTCACACGAGTCCTGATATATGGCGGCAGTAGTTTAAACCATATCAGGACACAGTCCGCTACATGGGGATAGACCCAGCAAAAATTAGCCATAGCAATACTACCTTTAAAGGATTAACGCCAGGCCCAGAAGCCCATTGCGCGGGCTCCCTGCTACTAGAGGTTATATTCGGCTTCCCCGATAACTTCTGCAGCAAAAATTTAACCTTCCACATCGCTCCGTTCCAAAGTGGCTATCAAGCACTACTCGGACGCGAAGCTTTTGCTCGCTTTAACGCAATACCGCATTACGCTTCCCTAATGCTTAAGATGCCCGGTCCACGCGGCATCATTACAGTAAATGGAAATATTGAGCGCTCATGGCGTGCGGAAGACCGTGCGGCTGCCTTGGCAGCCGCACACTAAACGGCCTCACCAACTAAAGCATCTGACAGGTCGTTAAGACCACGGATACGGCTGGATGAGTCTGGTACAACTATATGTAATTGATACAAGTTTGATGGTTATACCCCTATTGCAATACAAGGGGCTCAACACGCGCGCACAAGTGGCAATCAGGCTCAACCTTACTCCTTTTGAACTATATATTGTTTATTTAATATAACCTACCTTTTGCACGACAACTCTTCAATTAAGTTCCTCTCTTTTTGAGATGACCATCGTGCTACACCCGTCCAGAATACGGCAGAACGGAGACACAGGCGCAGACATGCAGCAGGGACCCGTTCGAAGGATTCTTTCTAGATTAAGACCCTGTGTAAACCTTTTTTTTACTGTCTCTTGTTGATACACATCCCTCAGATTCTCAGTACAATTGAGAAGGATGCTGACGTATTGGCACGTGGCCACGTCAGAATATTGCATGTACCTGGACACCAGGGGCTTATTACAAAGGGCACTGTTTAGGCCCGGTTTACACCATAAAGACCGAATACCTCAGGGAGTGTTCGGCGTCGCGAGTTTGGCCTTATATGCATCAGCTCCGAATCATGTCTTTGGTCAAATGTTGGGTTTGCCCGGCTCCTGTGTTTTGCTACCTTATGTTCCGCTCTATCGGCTAAGGCGGCACTAGGAGAACTACTGCGATTGTGCCCTGGTTCATCCAGATAAGCACCTCAGTAGAGAAAGCAGAAAACTGGCTGTCGTGATATAGCGTGAGACTGGTCAACCACTCGATGACCTATCGGAATCTTCGGAATTCCTCCGCCTTAACGAAGGGCCGTTTCCCGGACAAGAATGTACGAACCCCGAATTCGGATGAGTGCGGAGCCACCAAGGGTTATATAGTAGCCCCACTGTCAAACTCCTCTGGCTAAGTGAAAGTGTTAAAGCATTATAGTCCGGTTTCCTAGTTCGCTGCGCTATCACCTCCTTAATGGACCAAGACATTGGGTCTAGTGTGAACATGCGTCTTCCGCGAACACTCCCGCATTATATGCATGGGGGCTGAAGCCGACGACTGCAATCTTTCAGGTTATATACATATATACATAAACGGCCACGCATGAGGCATCATAATACTTTTGGGCAAAAGTATAAATACAGCCTTGATAAACTTAATTAAACATTGTTTTTACATGGGAATACATGTCATTCAAACATTATATTCTTCAAGCACTGGGCCTCTATCAAATGAGCGCCTTCAAGAACTTCTTCAAAATAGTGCTCGACAGCCACTCGGCCTATGGCCAAACCCTGCACCGCGATAGTGGTGGCATCCATCTCCGCCGAGTATGTTTTGACACGGGCAAGGGCCATTCGCGAGACTTCTATGCACGCCGACCTCTTCATCGCATTAATGCGGGCACCGCACCAAGGATGATCCAGAACACTTTCCGGCCACAGATGATCCAGAACAGACCTCATGGCGAGTCCGGACAATCTATTTAGCTCGGCCCATTCGGCAAGCCGATCAGTCAATGGAAGCAGACGATTTGGAACATTAAACTGTGACCAGAATAGCTTGTCCACTTCACGATCTGTTTGGTCTTGAAAGTATTCGGCCGCATCAACAGCACTCGCCGCCAAGTCTAGATATGCGTCTGCCGAACTCCATAGTTGGTCCAGAGGGGCATACTAAGGATCTCCAAACTTCCTCCGCAGCAGGAAGGGTTTCCCAGCCGCGATATCCCTGGCTTGACGCAGCTCCTCCTTCTTCGCTCTCATCACAGAGCCGGTGTCTTTGGTCGCCGTCGTGGCCTTTTCCAGGTCCTTCGCCTTCGCCCGGTTTTCCCCTTCAAGAAGTTGGCAACGGTTGGCAGTGTCTTTTAACTTTACAGCCATCTTGGGAATTTTCTCCTTGCTCTCGCAATCCGCAGCCTTTTCGGCTCTTAACTCTTCGGCGCCCTTTAAAGCGGCCACATTACTACTCCTTGCTTGCTCCTTGGCTCGGGCAAGCTCCGCCCGAAGGGTCTCCACGGTGGCAGCTCCATCTGCAGTCACGACATATTAAAGATACTGGCATCATGCTACTCTTATTATGTGACGATCACCAGAAAAATCACTCACCCTGTGCCTCGTCAAGCCGCTTGTTGACAAGCACAATGTCGGCATCTGCCGCATCTAGTTGCCGCTTTAGTCCCGCAAACCTGTCAGTCCGGCTAGCCACTGGAGCTTCAACCACCTGCACATAAAGGCGGTCTGGTTAGTACCTGGGACTACGATCCTCTATTTGCCGCCGTTCTCGATGACAACCAGAGTCTCAGGGGCTACTACCCACACGGGGCACACCTAAACATGTGTGGTACTGTCAAAAATGTATATCATTTCACGTAACTCAAAACCCGTCAGTAGACTCATAAAGGCTTTGTGCAACCCGCTTTCGGCGGACAAAATCCTTTCAATCACCATACCCATCAACGTACGATGCTCTTCTGAGATAGTCGCTCGCTCTAGCAGATCCTTCAATACGTCCGACCGCATACCAGATGGTGCCGGACTCTTTTGATTGCTCTCTTCAAGAGCCGGATATTGGGGACTTCGGGTGGCCACAGGATTACATTCTGGCCTTGCCGGATCAGGAGAAACCCTCCATGACGACACTTCAAGGTCACCCGCTTCTTGAGCTGGGGAGTCCGGGGGAGGCGTTTCGCTCTCCATCATCTCCGAAAGAAGATCCCCTGAAGACGAGCTCTGCTGAGAAGGGGTTAGATCCGAACTACAACATAAATGCTTTGGTTATTTTCCTCAGAAGTAAGGTAGGATATCTTCACTATTAAGTACTTTTTGATTACTTACAGCTCGTTAGAGGGATGATCCCCGTGCGGGCATTGTGTGGCAAGAGCACCCTCCGAGGCAGGACCCTCTGGTGGAGTTTTATTCTCCCGTTTGGAAACCTTGGTTTCCGGATCTTCAGAGATAGTCCTCTTCCTTCCCCGGGGCGAGACAATGTCAGATTCTTCCCCTGGGTTATCCTTCCTCACGGAGGCGCTCATTCCCTCGGTTGGAATAGGTAGCAGTGGAGGCCCGCTTTTGCCCTCTTTATTCCCCCTGTCATCTTCCTTTGAGGGCGACAGGCAAGGTGCTGGCTCGAACATCTTTTCCAGCACTGGATTGTCCAAGCCTTCAGGAAAGGGGGCCGAACACCGGATCATCTTCGCCTTTGTTATCCAGTCCTGGTCAAAGAGCGATCCATCAGAATGATGTCATGATAAATAAAAAGTACAGTGTGTTCGGCTATAGGATTACTTACTTGGGCCGCGGTGCGGTTGCTGCTCAGGCCCACATCCTCGGTAGTGTCCGGACACTCTATTTGAGGTCCGAAGAACGATTTGTACATCTCCTCATTCGTTAGGCCGAGGAAATTCTGAATAATGCGCAGTCCTTCCGGGTTGAATTCCCACATGCGGAGGGGCTGGCGTTTGCAAGGCTGGACTCGACGAACCAGCATGACTTGCATCACCATCACCAGACTGAAATCTCCCTCAAAGAGATCTCGGATGTGGCTCTGCAGTATGGGCACGTCCTTGGTTGGACCCCAGCTCAGTCCCCTGCTGATCCATGACATCAGTTGTGGTGGAGGGCCCGAGCGAAAGGTTGGGGCAGCTACCCACTTGGCACTTCGGGGAGCTGTGACGTAAAACCACTCCCATTGCCACAATCCGGACACCTCTGGAAAGGAACCCTTTGGCCATGGAGCATCAGCAATTTTGCTTATTAAAGCACCTCCACACGCTGTGTACTATCCCTCGACCATCTTCGGTTTCACATCGAAGGTCTTGAGCCACAAGCCGAAGTGAGGAGTAATGCGGAGGAAGGTCTCACAGACGACAATAAATGACGAGATGTGAAGAAGGGAGTCCGGGGCCAAATCGTAAAAATCCAGCCCATAATAGAACATAAGACCCCTAACAAAGGGATCCAGAGCGAGGCCTTGCCCTCGGAGGAAGTGGGAGACGAACACAACACTCTCGTTGGGTTCGGGAGTAGGGATGACCTGCCCTCAGGCAGGCAGCCTATGCGGAATTTCAGCGGTCAGGTATCTGGCCTTCCTCAACTTCTTAATATCCTCCTCCGTGATGGAGGAAGGCATCCACCGGCCTTGAAGGCTAGATCTGGACATGATTGAAAGTCTGATGCACCTGACCTGGGCTTTGGGTGTTAGAACTCGTGGCGGGGGAAGGATTCGATTGAGCACGGGAGGAAAAAAGTAAAAGCCTTGTCCCTTTTATAAAGAGGGTGAATATCAAGCGTCCTCCTCGTGGACGTTTGGGACTTGCCTAAAATCTAGGAGTCCTAGGCACGGTTGGGTTACCCACATCCGTATTGATGAGAATCCCGTAATAAGGGGAACACGATCTCTGCTTTGACAAGACGTGTCAAGAAACCGCCTCGCATTATGTGCGGGGCTGGTTAAGGAAAAACGGTTCGAATAATTACCGGGCCATGGCATGATGTCATGCTGCCAAAACGTGTTGGCAGAGTGGATTTGTGGAAATATTATTCTCTCTATGGTGGTATGTGGAACTTATTTTGCAGGGTCGAACACTATCCTTGTATTCAAACTCTCCTCTGGTGTATTCGGATGAGGAACCCGCCTTGCAATGCCGAAGACAACACTGCGCGCCGGACTCATCGTCATTGAAGCCTGGTTCAGGGGCTACTGAGAGAGTCCTGGATTAGGGGGTCTCTGGACAGCCGGACTATATCCTTTGGCCGGACTGCTGGACTATGAAGATACAAGATTGAAGACTTCGTCCCGTGTCCGGATGGGACTCTACTTGGCGTGGGAGGCAAGCTAGGCAATACGGTTATGTATATCTCCTCCTTTGTAACCAACCTTGTGTAACCCTAGCCCCCTTCGATGTCTATATAAACCGGAGGGTTTTAGTCCGTAGGACAACATACAATCATACCATAGGCTAGCTTCTAGGGTTTAGGCTCTCCGATCTCGTGGTAGATCAACTCTTGTACTACTCATATTGTCAAGAATAATCAAGCAGGACGTAGGGTTTTACCTCCATCAAGAGGGCCCGAACCTGGGTAAAACATCGTGTCCCCTGCCTCCTATTACCATCTGCCTTAGATGCATAGTTCGGGACCCCCTACCCGAGATCCACCGGTTTTGACACCGACAGCTATATATACCCCTCCACCACCTCTTCATTCATGGAGAGAGCCATCAGAACAAACCTACACTTCCAACCTACTTTTTCTGAGAGAGAACTACCTACACTTGTGTTGAGGCCAAGATATTCCATTCTTACCATATGAATCTTGATCTCTAGCCTTCCCCAAGTTGCTCTCCACTCAAATCTTCTTTCCACCAAATCCATATCCTGCGAGAGAGAGTTGAGTGTTGGGGAGACTATCATTTGAAGCACAAGAGCAAGGAGTTCATCATCAACACACCATTTGTTACTTCTTAGAGAGTGGTGTCTCCTAGATTGGCTAGGTGTCACTTGAAGGCCTCCGACAAGATTGTGGAGTTGAACCAAGGAGTTTGTAAGGGCAAGGAGATCGCCTACTTCGTGAAGATCTACCGCTAGTGAGGCAAGTCCTTCGTGGGCGACGGTCATGATAGGATAGACAAGGTTTCTTCTTCGTGGACCCTTCGTGGGTGGAGCCCTCTGTGGACTCACGCAGCCGTTACCCTTCGTGAGTTGAAGTCTCCATCAACATGGATGTACGATAGCACCACTTATCGGAACCACGTCTCAAAATCTACGTGTCTCCAAATTGCGTTTGCACACTCCAATCTCATCTCTTTACATTCTTGCAAGTTGCATGCTTTACTTTCCGCTGCTCATACACTCTTTGCATGCTTGCTTGATATGTATTGTTAAACTTGTGCAAAAACTCCACTTTAACTCAAAGAAATTAAAAACTGCAGCTTTTAGAACTTAGTGTCTAATGACCCCCCCCCTCTAGACACCTCTTCTCGATCCTTTCAATGGGAAATGATATAGAATTCTTGGAAAGCAAAAAGGCCTACTTGAATAAATGTTTTTCAAAGAAGGACCTTGGAGAAGCTGCTTACATATTAGGCATCAAGATCTATAGAGATAGATCGAGACGCCTCATTGGTCTTTCACAAAGCACATACCTTGACAAGATATTGAAAAAGTTCAATATGGATCAGTCCAAGAAGGGTTTGTTGCCTGTATTACAAGGTGTGATATTGAGCACGGCTCAATGCCCGTCCACGGCAAAATATAGAGAAAAGATGAGTGTCATCCCCTAGCCATAGGGTCTATTATGTATGCCATGATGTGTACTGGACCTGATGTAAACCTTGTCGTAAGTTTGCTAGGAAGGTACCAAAGTAATCCCGACATGGAGCACTCGACAGCGGTCAAGAATATCCTGAAGTACCTGAAAAGGACTAGGGATATGTTTCTCATTTATGGGGGTGACGAAGAGCTCGTTGTCGGTGTCAAAACCGACGGATCTCGGGTAGGGGGTCCCAAACTGTGCGTCTAAGGCAGATGGTAACAGGAGGCGGGGGACACAATGTTTATCCAGGTTTGGGCCCTCTCGATGGAGGTAATACCCTACTTCCTGCTTGATTGATCTTGATGATATGAGTATTACAAGAGTTGATCTACCACGAGATCGTAGAGGCTAAACCCTAGAAGCTAGCCTATGATTATGATTGTTGTTGTCCTACGGACCAAACCCTCTGGCTTATATAGACACCGGAGGGGGCTAGGGTTACACCGAGTCAGTTACAAGGGAGGAGATCTACATATCCGAATTGCCAAGCTTGCCTTCCACGCAAAGGAGAGTCCCATCCGGACACGGGACGAAGTGTTCAATCTTGTATCTTCATAGTCCAACAGTCCGGCCAAAGTATATAGTCCGGCTGTCCGAGGACCCCCTAATCTAGGACTCCCTTAGTAGCCCCTGAACCAGGCTTCAATGACGATGAGTCCGACACGCAGATTGTCTTCGGCATTGCAAGGCGGGTTCTTCTCCAAATCACGAGTACATGTCGAGTAGTGTCCGACTTCTCATGAACGTTGCACTCCTTGGCTTCTGCGCCTAATAATGGCTATCCTCCACGTGTCGAGCGAATGCGAGAAGTCAGGGCATTTTTACACTTGCCACCCTAACCATGTGAGTAAATCGTCTATTTAAAGAGACGGGGATCCTCAGATCCAGATAACACCATCCTCCAACAGCGAGCATCCATCGGAGCGTGCCCGGAAAAGTCCATCCCATCATGGCCGACCATCGTTGCTCCTCCTCTCACTCCCGTAGCCCAAAGCCAGGCAATTGGAAGAAGTGTTTCGTCCCCCACAACCAATTAGTAGACTTACAAACCCAGGGGTTTCTCCCTCCAGTGTATATGGTCCCCGTTCGAGTCGGACTAGCCACTTATAATGGCGGGGAGCAAGCAGAGAGCTTTCCCAACCCATCCATGGGGGAGCGGGTATTCCTTGTCCCTTACTTATTGAGGGGACTCAGATTTCCAATCCATCCATTCCTCCGCGGGCTCCTGGAGTTCTACGGCCTCCAGCTGCATAACTTTACTCCCGCCTCCATATTACACATCGCAGGCTACGTCGCCTTTTGTGAGCTGTTTCTGGGCTGCGAAGCTCATTTCGAGCTATGGAAGAGGCTATTCTGCATCGTACCCCGTACACAGGAGGGGTCAATATATCAAGTGGGCGGAGCCGAAATATGGCGCATCGCCGGGACCAGATACCTGTCCGGCACCGCGAAGAAGTCATCCAAACACTGGCCTTCGGAGTGATTTTATATGGAGGACGTCCCTCTTCCAGACCCTATTCGGATGAGCCTTCCTGAGTTTAATAATGCCCCTTTGAAGAAACGCAGCAACTGGCGCCCTTAGAGCCCCCAGGAGGAAGATAACAGAGAGGTCATTTACCTGATGGGCCGGATAAAAACGCTAGCCAAATCAGGACTGACAATAATCGAGGTTATGTCAATATGTATAATGCGGGGGGTGCAGCCAATTCAGTATCAGGGTCAACCCATGTGGCACTTCAATGGAGAAGACGATGCTACCCGCTGCGGTCGTAAAGGTCCGGACTCCGCTGCTGCTTTAGCAAAAATACTGTCTGATTTATATAAAGGAGAGGAAGAGGAGTTCATCCGCATTAAGCCACGGGATGGATTCTCCATGTACAACCCCCCAAAATGGGTGAGCTGCTACTTTTTACTCCAGACCTTCCCGCATTCTTCGTCATAAATATTTACCTTGCTATTTTATAGCAGGAACTAAAAAAGCTGTGAGGGAGGTCCACAGCCCGTCTCCACAACCATAGGACCCTGACCGGGCCCTTGACCCCGAACTCGAAGAAGATCCGGACACCTTTGTGGAGCTCATTGACAGGACGTTCTATCAATTAAGCTGCGATGGTGCCTTGTGGGCCATCATAGCCGATTATCCTGGATTGCTCCCTACATCGCATGTAAGTAAACCGGAGTCCCAGCTTCCGAGAAGGATCCCTTTTTTCGCGCTTCATCTACAGCACACATATGGTGTCTTACAGGGAAGGCCCTCGGGACGCCATGCCGAACCCGTAGTGACTCACCAACAAGGGGCACCTTAGCCGGGTAGGCTTAAAAGGAAGGCGGTCAGGACTGAGATGTTGTTGCAGAGGTATGAAAAAAAAACCTGTTCCGTGGTTGTCGCCATTTTAAATACAACAAAATTTGTGGTTCCTGGCAGGAAAAGTGCTCGCCGGACCATATCCGAAGAGCTTTCTGGGCAGGCCTCCACCAGCCGGGCTCCAGAGCCGGACTTAGAGGCAGACGCTAATGTGGGGCCAGCGTTGGATGTTCCTCCTACAGAGGATGCAGATAGGTTGTCCTCTACGAATTCTGAAGTGGAGAGTGCCATGAATCACATGCGTCGCCGGGCCGTACTCCGTGACCCTAGTTTCTCTGAACAGGCGTTTGATGCATTCAACTCAGGAGACACGTACATCCGAGCTGCTCAAAATGGTCTTGCCAGAGCCATGAACCAGTATGTAAAGGATATACGGATAAGAAAATCTGATAATTATGTATATCAGTAGCCCCTAAGACTTGAAATAGTTGGCACAATTGATTTAAGGATCATCATTTGCGTAGGTTCTTACGGAGAAGAATACCTAGATGTCTCAAGAGCTGGATGAGTGCAAAGCCCAGCTACGGGCCGCAGTTGCCGCAACGAAGGAGTCCAAGAAGGCCCCATCTGGAAAGACTTGTTCCTATCAAAAAGAATGACATGTACCAGTTAGCATTCGGTATGTATGTAAATCTAACAATAGATTCTGTAGATGATTCCGGAGTGAATCCGGAGGTCATGCGAGGGGATGAGCAACATGCTCAACGACAGCTAAAGGCTGACGAGCGCGTGCTTACGCAGGTTAGGTGGGAGAAAAACGATCTCCAAGATGCCAATACCCGGCTGGGCGTTGAACTGAAAGATGTTCGGGCCCAGTTTGCTGACTCCATAAAGGAGAATAAGAGGCTTCGACGCGACATTTTTAGTAAGTGCTTGAACGAACTTTTATAGATTTCGACGAAGAAACCTGCTAATAGAGTTATATCTGTAGGTATGCTAATGGGTCGTCCCGCGGAGGAGATGCCCGGGTCTGCGGGTGATCTTCTGCAAGAGCTCTCACAACTGCACGAACAAGTACGGCATGTGATGCAGGGCATTGCCGAAGCCTTGTGGCCATCCGCCTCCCTGCCAGGAGGCATGGGGGAGCTTTTAGAGATGCTTAAGGGAGTGCGGCGGTGCTTCCGATTATGGAAGATATCGGCCTGCCGACAAGGTGCAAGGGAAGCCTGGGCCATGGTGAAGACGCGATATACCAAGGCTGACCCGAACCACATGGTCAAGGTCGGACCTGTGGGGTCTGATGCGAAAGAGATCCCCGCCAGTTTGGTGTATGACCAGGTGAAATTAGCCGCAAAGTATTCCCAACAAGATTGTAGGCTAGACAGCCTATTGGATGGCATAGAAGAATAATTTAGTTATTCTAAGTGACTATGTACTTCAAGTGACATATATTGTCCCTAGCCGGATTGTAAATCATTTGTCATGGCGGACCTTTTCGCTTCGACCCGCGAACCCGACAGTCCAGAGTGTATCCGAATACCCGCTCAGTTATGTAAAAACCGGGGTACGCGTGGAAACTCGGTGTAGGGGTCATAAGTGCTTGAACAGACAAGTACCCAACTAGCTATGTTATATTATATGAATAGTAAGAAACATCTTCCAGGGAGAATAGTTCCGTTAAGGGTTCCTTTGCCTGGGTACGCATGCATTAATGTGCATGTCCGAACTGCGAAAAGAGACGCAGGATATAAACATCTGGGGGCATATATTGTAATAAGTAAAAGTCCTATTTTGTTCACCGACTGAATATTCCCTTAAGAATGCTAGCTTTCGGCCTTACCCAGTCTGAGGTACACATCCGGCTGACCCGGCGGTAACAATCGCAGAGGTGCTCCCCTTATGCCCTAGCCAAATTAACGGGAACTTAGGGCATAAACACAAGAGTCAGGCAACCCAGCTTGGCCAAAACATAAGTGATATCGATGCATATAATGGCGAAGATAAGGTACATGTGGAAAAGTAACACATGTGCGGGGGGCATAGAGCCCGGAACATAGTTATATTAAGCTTCTATATAAGAAGACCCCAGGTATAATGAGCACGCCTAGCGCATCAAGATTGTGTAGTCAAGACACATTTTGACCTTTTAAGGTCGTGAAGAAAAAGGGAAGAAAGAAAGAAAGAAAAAGACAGATAACAGATATATAAAAAATTGACGGAGGTAAGGAGACGAACATAGAGTCCGACACTAGGCGTAGAACCTACAGAGTCTGGCGGCGTTCCATGGGTTTGGCTCGAGTCAATTGTCTAATGCATCCCACAGACAGTACGCTCCACCGGTTAGAACTTTGTCAATAACGAAGGGACCTTCCCATTTGGGCTTGAGCTTGTCCTTTTTCTTCTCTGGTAGGCATAGAACGAGTTTGCCAACGTTATATGTTTTGGCCCGCACTTCTCTGCTTTGATACCGTCGAGCCTGTTGCTGATAGAATGCGGAGCGGGCTTTTGCCATGTCACACTCCTCCTCTAGGGCGTCTAAACTGTCCTGCCGATCAAGCTCGGCTTCTTTCTCTTTGTACATGCGCACTCGAGGTGAGTCATGATGATGTCGCGGGGCAGTACCGCCTCTGCGCTGTACACCATAAAAATGGTGTGTATCCGGTAGTGAGATTCGGCGTGGTCCGCAACCCCCATAGTACGGAGTCGAGCTCCTCAACCTAGTGCGTATCCGATTCCTTCACAGATCGTACTAATCTGGGTTTAATGCCGCTCATAATAAGACCATTTGCTCGCTCGACTTGACCGTTTGTTTAGGGGTGATAGACGGAGGCATAGTCAAGCTTAATGCCCATGTTGCCGCACCAAGTTTTTACTTCGTCGCCTGTAAAGTTCGAGCCGTTATCGGTGATGATGCTGTGGGGGATGCTGTAATGGTGTACAACCCCGAATATAGTCTATCACTGGTCTTGACTCGGCCGTTTTAACTGGTTTGGATTCTATCCATTTGGTGAATTTATCCACCATGACCAATAGGTACTTTTTCTTATGGCTTCCTCATTTAAGGGGTCCGACCATATCAAGCCCCCAGACCGCAAAGGGCCAAGTAATGGGGATTGTTTGGAGAGCAGTTGGTGGCATATGGCTTTGATTTGCAAAAAGCTGGCAACCGACGCAATGTTGGATGAGGTCTTGTGCGTCTGCTCGGGCCGCTGGCCAGTAGAGACCTATACGGAAGGCCTTCCTTACAAGGGCTCGAGCTGCGGCGTGATGGCCGCCGAGTCCAGCATGAATTTTTGCCAAAATTTGCCATCCTTCCTCTTCGGAGATGCACCTTTGAAGTACTCCGGTACCGCTTTTATTATAAAGCTCTCCCTCGTGGACCTTGTAGGCTTTAGACCTCCGCACAATGCAACGTTCCTTGTTTGGGTCACCAGGGAGTTATTGCCTAGTTAGGTAAGCCAAGAAGGGTTTTGTCCATGGGGCGATGACAGCGATAATCACGTGGGCCGAAGGTGTTATTTCGGTGGCAGAGCCTCCGATTACGTCAGAGTATTCGTGTAACAGCCCGGATGTAACTTTCCCAATTTGTACTCCAACTTTGCCATTTCCGGTGTTAAGTTATATTTATTTCCTCGGGTTCGGGTTTTGTCATCATGTGTTGTTGTCGTTTTCATGCATCTCATATCATGTCATCATGTGCATTGCATCTGCATACGTGTTCGTCTCATGCATTCGAGCATTTTCCCCGTTGTCCGTTTTGTTTTTCGGCGCTTCGTTCTCCTCCGGTGGCCATTTCTAGCTTTCTTTCGTGTGTGGGGATTAAACATTTACGGATTGGACCGAGACTTGCCAAGTGGCCTTGGTTTACTACCGGTAGACCGCCTGTCAACTTTCGTATCATTTGGACTTCGTTTGATACTCCAACGGTTAACCGAGGGACCGAAAAGGCCTCGTGTGTGTGGCAGCCCAACACCCCTCCAATTTGTCCCAAAACCCCCCTAAGTCTCCTCCATCATATAGATCGTTCGATCACGATCGCGTGGCCGAAAACCGCACCTCATTTGGACTCTCCTAGCTCCCTCTATGCCTATTTATACCTCCCCCATTCCAAATCCGGTCGAAACCCTAGTCTCCTTCATCACCTCGCGCGCCGGACAAAAATCTCGCCACCGGACGTGTCCGCCCAGCGCCCCCACCGTCGCCGTCGGCCATCGCCGACCC